>NW_025970017.1:6108-13115 GCF_021869965.1 Rhincodon typus | reverse complement strand
TGCTGGGCTCTTCCATCATTGAGGATGGGGATATTTGTGGAGCCTCCTCCTCCAGTGAGTTGTTTAATTGTCCACCACTATTCACGACTGGAAGTGGCAGGACCTGCAGAGCTTAGATCTGATCCGTTGGTTGTGGGATCATTTAGCTCAGTCTATCACTTGCTGCCTATGCTGTTCGGTGTGCAAATAGTCCTGTTTGGTAGCTTCACCAGGTTGACACCTCATCTTCAGGTATGCCTGGTGCTGCTCCTGGCATGCCCTCCTGCACTCTCCATTGAACCAGGGTTGATCCCCTGGCTTGATGGTAATGGTTGAGTGGGGGATATACCGGGCCATGAGGTTACAAATTGTGCTGGAGTACAATTCTGCTGCTGTTGATGGCCCACAGTGCCTCATGGATGCCCAGTCTTGAGTTGCTAGATCTGTTTGAAGCCTGTCCCATTTAGCATGGTGATAATACGATGGAGGTTATCCTCAATGTGAAGGCAGGATGTCATCTCCACAAGGGCTGTGCGGTGGTCGCTCTTACCGATACTGTCATGGACAGATACATCTGCAGCTGGCAGATTGGTAAGGATGAGGTCAGGTATGCTTTTCCCTCTAGTTGGTTCCCTCACCACCTGCCACAGACCCAGTCTAGCAGCTATGTCCTTTAGGATCCAACCAGCTCGATCAGTAATACTGCTGATTATTGGACATTGAAACCTCCAACCAGAGTACATTCTGTGCCCTTGCCATCCTCAGTGCTTCCTTCAAGTACTATTCGACATGGAGGAGTACTGATTCATCAGCTGAGGCTATGTGGTAATCAGCAGGAGGTTTCCTTGCCCACGTTTAACCTGAAGCCATGAGATTTTATGGGGTCCGGAGTCAATGTTGAGGACTCCCAGAGCAACTCCCTCTTGACTGTATACTATTGTGCCACCACCTCTGCTGGGTCTGCCCTGCCAGTGTGACGGGACACATCCAGGGATGGTGATGGTGGTGTCTGGGATATTGTCAGTAAAGTATGATTCCATGAGTATGACTGTGTCAGACTGTTGTTGAGTGGTCTGTGGGACAGCTCTCCCAATTGAAGCACAAGTGCTGGTGTTGTTCTAGAGGAATTGGCAGGGTTGAATTGAGACAATGCAATTTTATCATTCTTGGTGCCATGTTCGATGGTTGTTTTTTGTTTTTATTCTTTTGGAAGTGAATGGTTTGTCAAGTCATTCAGAAGGTGGTTCACAGTCAATCATATTGGAGAGGGATGCACACAGGTTCTGTAAGTAGGCAAATCCTTTGGCAGATGGTATATAATGTGGGGAAATGTGAGATTATGTGGTTTGACTGGAAGAATACAGAATGTTACATAAATGGAGAAGGCTGCAGCACAAAGGCATTGGGGAAACTTTATCCATGATCATTAAAAAAAAGTCAGCATCTAAGCAGGTAATCAGGAAGGAAATGGAATGTTAGCCTTCATTTCAAAGGGAATAAAGTTTCAAAATGGGGAAGTCCTGCTAAAACGATACAAGGCACTAGTCAGACCACAGCTGGAATACTGTGAACAGTTTTGGACCCCTTATCTAAGTAAAGATACACTGGCATTGGAGGCAGTCCAGGGAATGTTCACTCAGCTGATCCTAGGTCTGGAGAGACTGTTTTAGGAGGAGATGTTGAGTAGGTTGAGCCTGTTCTCATTTAGGAATTTAGAGTGAGAGGTGACCTTATTGAAACATAAAAGAGATTCTATGGGGACTCATGAACTGAATGATTACCACAGCCTTCAACTAACAAGTTCAGTGATATCAGCACCACTCCATGGCCTCCCCCACTGTAAATGTAAAAGTCTCTATTAGATCACCATTCAGTTCTTCAGCCAGTTTTATAAAAGGACAATTGAGATATTACAGATATGTTTAATATGCTGGCCATGGGGTCAATTCACTGACCCCCTCTCGCTGTGTAAATGTGGTGTTCACACACTTGATTCATACCTGTGTTTGATACACACACTCCTGGGTGTGTGTGTGGGGCAGCTGTGTATGAGTGTGTAAAAGCTGTTTATTGATGCCTATGTTTTCTATATTCTGAAGTATCCTGCCACAGAAACCTCATGTGCTACTCACAACATCTCCTCACGCTGTCTGGGCAGTACCACTACTTGATGAACAGCCGTCCATTCTTCACCCACAGGTCTGTGATGTTGTCTCCATTTCCTCATCGGAATGCCATGTTTCATATAAAAACCCTTCAGCTTCTCTGTGCTAACTTTCTTCACTCTCCATCGGTTTCCTCGAGCCTCAGTTAGTGAAGACTTGCCAGTCACTTCTTTTGAATTATCCTTGTTGTCAAATGAAATTCCAGCCTGACAGCTGTTCGTGGAATTACTGTTATCTCAGATAGTGGACTTCGTTCAGCCATTGCCCTGATCATGACACATGATGGAAAAATACCTGGAATCTTTTCCTACAACTTTCCGTCTCTTTAGCATCAGCTGGACTTCCTGTGATCGCAGGTGAAGCTACAACTTCCACTTCTGCCAAATCATTCCCCAGGAGTAAACCAACTCCATTTACAGGTAATTTCTTAACTATCCCAGTTGCCACTAGACAACAAGTCCCACTCCAATTGAACTTTGTTCAATGGATCCGGGATATACTCTCCTCCTATCCCATTTCCCAACACTTGGGATGTCATTGAGTACACTGGAGGGAAATCCAGATCCTTTTCAAACAGGAGAGTTTGAGTATCCCATGTCCCTCTTAGTGTGGTTATGGTCTTGGCTGCATCGTTTGAAGAGAAAGGGTTATTTACCCTTGACGTAAAAACTTTTCCCATCTCCCATCTACCCTCTGTATTTCTTCTACATTCACTGCCTCTGGTCTCTTTGTTATAGTTAAAGCTACAATCTGATCCTTGGCCTTTGCCTTTTGAGTTTCCTTTTCAGAATCATTCTTACAAACTCCAATACATCCTGTGTGTTTCCTTTGCAAACTCCAGCATTCTGAACAAATGTGTCTCACCTTGTTACCGTGGAAACACCTTGGCTTCAGCTTTTCATCTCCACCCTCAGTACATTCTCCTCTGAGGAGGAGACCATGGGCCATTACCAGCTTCTATTCCTAACCCTGGCTACTCATCTTCCATTCACGTTTCAGTTTCTTATCCTTTTCACATTTACCATGGTTACCGAACAAAGGTTTTGTTTTATGGATTATCTCACAATCTTCAGCCATTACAGTGGCCTGTCTAGCTTTTGCAACCTTTTGGTCCTCAACATGGAATCTTATTATGGAAGGCAATGTCCTTTTAAATTCCTCAAAGAGATTAATCTCTCCAAGGACTTTATATGTGGTTTTAGCTTCTAATGCTTGTGTCAATTTGTCACTTAACTCTTTCAAATTCATTAACAATCTTGGATGTTTTGCCAAGTTCTGGAACCTTTGCCTATATGCCTCAGGCATGAACTCACACCGGGCCAACACAGTTTTGTTTTACTGTCGCATAATCCTGAGAAACCTTCCCTTACAGTGAAGTACACATTTCCTGTGCTTTACCTATCAACCTATTCTGCATGAACAGTGTCCAATGTTCTTTTACCCAGTTAATTTGTCTAGCTACTTTTTGTAATAACACGAAGAATACTTCCACATCCTTTTGCTTAAACTTTGTTAGGGCCTGTACAAACCTAGACATTTCTGTACTGGACTTCAAATTATGACTCAGATTCTCCCCAGTAGAACCTGAATCAGCATCTGACATTTCCTGTTTCAACTACATAATTCTTAAGATATATTCATATTCCCTCACTTTTTCTCCTATCTGTAATTCTCATTTTAGTTTTCTCGTTTCCATTTCTTGTCTTTCATTTCCTCATCCCTTTTGTTATTTTTTTCTGCCACGTTTAATTTCTCAAGCAGCTTTAACCATAACTGAATATCACCCGATTCCAATGTTTCACTATCCAGAATATCTGGTCTGTCTTATATTTCCGCTAAACCCAAGTGCCGTGCTTGTATCTCAACTATATATGCCTTTTTTTAATCACACTGCACGCTGTGAGCTCAGCAACACTCCAGCCTTGCACAAAGTAGGGAAGGCCATCCACCAGCTGAAGAACAACAAGGCTGCTGAGACATTGAAGACAGTATCCCCGCTGAGGCATTGAAGTACAGAGGCAAAGAGCTCCTGCTGCACGCCCTTGCCTGCCTTATCTGGAAGGAGGAGAGCATCCTGAGAGAGCTCCAAGATGCCACAGTCATGAGCATTTTCTGAAAAAGGGAAGAAGTCTGACTGTGGTAACTACAGGGGAATTTCTGAGCTATCGCACATTGGAAAAATCGTCACCAAGATCCTTCTCAACCGTGTCCACCCTTTGGCTGAGGAACTCCTCCCAAAATCACACTGCGGCTTTTGGACACGGAGAGGCACAATGGACATGACTTCCACCATGTGACAGCTGCAGGAGGAATGCAGAATAAAGGACCTATCCCGAGACACGGCTGCTTTCAACCTTACAAAGGCTTTCTAACACTGTTAACCAAGAAACGTCATGAAGCATCCTTCTTCGCTTTGGTTACACCAGGAAGTTTGTCACCATCCTTCACCTGCTCCTCGACAACATGGAAGTCACGGTAATGACAGATGGCTCTTCCACCAACCCATTCCCCGTTCAGATTGCTGTCAAGCAGGACTGTGTCATCGCCCCAACATTCTTTCTTGATCTACTTCGCTGCAATGTTTCATTTCACCAGCAACAAGCTCCCCACTGGAGTGGAGCTAACCTACAGTACAAGCAGGAAATTATTCAACCTCCACACCCTCAAGCCAAAACCATAGACACCCCAACCAGCATCATTGAGCTGTTGTATGCAAATGATACTTGTGTATGTGCAATCTCAGAGACCATACTCCCTTCCATCGTCAGCACCTTTATGGAGGCATATGAGAGCACAGGACTCACCCTGATCATCTGCAAGATGCAAGTCCTCCACCAATAGGCCTGACACTGTAGAGCAAACCCCTGATCATCAAGACCCATGGGGATGCCTTACAGACTGTTTCCCACTTCCAATACCTCAGAAGTGTCCTATTGTCCAAAACGAGCTATTGAAGATGAGCTCCAGCAACGCCTCCAGTGTGTTGGCGCCTGAGGAAAAGGGTGTTCGAGGACAGCATCATCAGATCTGACACCAAGATCATGGTTTACAGATCTGTGGTAGTTCCTGCTCTCCTATATGGCTCTGAGACATGGACCTCAAGGTGCTGGAACAATACCACCAACACTGCCTACACAAAATCCTGCGAATCCACTGGGAAGAAAGATGCACCAACACCAGGGACCTCGACCAGGCCAACGACCCCAGCATTGAGGCAGTGACCACCCTTGATCGGCTAAAATTGCCTGGGCACGTCATCCGCATGACCGACACAAGACATCCCAAACAATTGCTCTACTCCCAGCTCCAAACCCCAGGTGGACAGAGGAAGTTCTTCAGTAAGGCCTCACTGGTGAAGTGCAGCATTCCCACAGACACCTGGGAATCACTGGTGTAAGACTGTCCAAAGTGAAGGAGGAGCATCCAGGAAGGCCTTGAGCACCTCGAGACTTGCCATCAGGAAAAAATGGAAGCCAGGCAAAAACAGCGAAAGGAGCGCGCTGCCTCATCAATGCCCCACCCACCGCTTCCCATGGCCACCACCTGCCCCAAGTGTAACAGCCCGTAGAAACCACGTTGGTCTGTACAGCAACCTACGGACTAACCCTGAGAGTGGAAGGTGGGCTGTGGTTGGGGGAAGGGGATAGTGGTGGACAGGGGCAGGTGCTGGTGGATTGGGGTGGTAGTGGGCTGGCGGACAAAGCGGGAGGGGCTGGGCAGGTGGACAGCGGGGAGGAGGCTGGTGGACAGGGGGGGAGGAGGCTGGTGGACAGGGGGCAGGAGGCTGGTGGAT
The DNA here is from genome assembly GCF_021869965.1 of Rhincodon typus. Classification (NCBI taxonomy): domain Eukaryota; kingdom Metazoa; phylum Chordata; class Chondrichthyes; order Orectolobiformes; family Rhincodontidae; genus Rhincodon; species Rhincodon typus. The sequence continues at coordinate 7,178 of NW_025970017.1, read as the reverse complement.
TGTTGGGGGGGAAGGATGGGGTGGGGGTGGCGGTGGTGGTGGGTGTGGCTGGGGAGTGGGTTATTGGTGGGGGGTGGGACTGTTCTGAGCACAGCCTCTGGAATAGAGGGCAGCGACTGACTCTGGGTTTTGGGAATCCCAGCTCTGTCCTGTTTCCACGGTGACCGTGGCTTTCGATTGTTACTGTGACTAAAACCTTAGTAACAGTCTACAGCCATGGTCGCTGGGGCAGGGAGTCACATTGGACTGCTCACCCATGGGTTAATGGTACATTACAATTTGTTGGGGATTTTGAGCATGATAGTATCTGGTGAAGGGGCAGAGTGGCGTCTAACAGCTGATTTCGAAGGTCCACCTGCAGTCTTGGTTCACCAGCTTTATGGTCAGCTGAGCTCCATCTCCCATAGTCACATGACAGGAGGGAGGGACGGAGAGTGAGGGGTGAGGGTAAGGGACTGCAGGAGTGGGAGGGGGTGAGGGAGGGAGGGACGGAGAGTGAGGGGTGAGGGTAAGGTGTTGCAGGAGTGAGAGGGCCGTGAGGGAGGGAGGCAGGGAGAGTGAGGGGTGAGGGTAAGGGAGTGTAGGAGTGAGAGGGGGTGAGGGAGGGAGGGACGGAGAGTGAGAGATGAGGGTAAGGTGTTGCAGGAGTGAGAGGGCCGTGAGGGAGAGAGGCAGGGAGAGTGAGGGGTGAGGGTAGGGGAGTGTAGGAGTGAGAGGGGGTGAGGGAGGGAGAGTGAGTGTTGAGGGTAAGGGAATGCGGGAGTGAGGGGGTGAGGGAGGGTTGATGAGGGAGAGTGTGGGGTGAGTGTAAGAGAGTGCAGGAGTGAGAGAGAGGGATGGTGAGGGACAGTGAGGTGAAAGTAAGGGAGTGCAGATGTAGGAGGGGCTGAGGAAGGGAGGGAGGGAAGGAAAGTGAGGGATGAGGGTAAGGGAGTGAGGGGGGTGAGAAGAGTTGATGAGGGAGAGTGAGGGTAAGGTAGTGCATGGGTGAAAGGGAGAGATGGTGAGTGGTGAGGGAGGGTAAGGGTGGGTAAGGGATGGTGATGAAGCGTGAGTTGGTGAGGGAGGGT
>NW_025970017.1:3550-6098 GCF_021869965.1 Rhincodon typus | reverse complement strand
TGGTGAGGGAGGGTGAGGGTGGGTAAGGGATGGTGATGAAGGGTGAGCTGGTGAGGGAGGGTGGATGAGGGAGAGGAGAGCGGTGACATAGTGAGTTGGGATCACGTTTCTAAATGTGAGTAGCACCAGTTCACTCCAATGGCCATAGAGAACATATTCCTCTCAGCACAACTATCACACCCAAACCCGAAGCAGTTCCTGAAGGGGCTGACTCTCACTGGGACACAGTTCCTGACTCTGATTGGGTTCAGATCGAGTTTCTATGAGTTTTGAGTGAATAATTGATTTTGAATGAAATGCTGAGATTGTGTTCTGGTTGTCGTTTGTCTGCCTAAGGTTCAGTCTGTTATCAAATTGTTCCACTGCCTAATCTGTCGAGTTCTGGTTTGCTCAGTCCCTCTGTGTTGCTCCTGGATCTGAGTTTTCAGTTGCTGGTGTATCTGTGTGACTCGCCTCTCTTAACTGTAAGAGTTTAGATGCTGACACAGATTCCACAGCATATAAACTCTTACTGTTCGGTGAAACAAGCCGTCTGTTTGAATCAGCTGAAAACTGGACAGCATATTGCAGGCCTGGCCAGTGAGGAAAGGGAGCCTGCTCATAGCCCCGAGCTCTCCAACCCCCTGCCTGCCCCTGGCCACTGGGGCTCAGTTCTCCTGCACAGGACGATCCCAGAGTGACTGGTCAAGAAAGGCCTGAACTCTGAGCTGCTGTGTTCCAGTGAAACAAGAAACAGATTATGATCTTTATCAGTTTAATTAATGAAATCACGCTCCATTCTAACCAAAAGTATTCAGCCATGGAGTAACAATATATGACATGAACAGGTAACCTGTAAACAATCAACAATTGTTCAATTCTTAACCAGTTAATATTCCCAACTGTTCCAAACAGGCAGCTGCAGCTTTTCAACTAATCTTTGACTTTAATCACCCTGCTCCACAAACCCAGAGTTCAAAATTCATGAATTTTTAGCCAGTTTTTAAATATTCCTTTCTGCCCTCTACCCTCCCACCCCCCACAGTGGTCTCTTTTTTCCCACCCCCCCCTGGTCCCCCTTCCCCCGCCCCAGTCCTCCCTCTCTTGCCATGCCCCAGTGTTCCCCCCCTTGCCCCCCCTTCCCCAAATGGCAACTTCCCTGGCCCCCACCACCCTGTGGTCACTCTCCTGGCCCCCACCACCCTGTGGTCACTCTCCTGGATCTTGCCCCTTCCCCCCCGCCAGTGGTCACTGTCCATGCTCCTGCCCTGTGATGCGATGCGATGCGCTCCCCCCCATGGTCACTCTCCTGGGCCTTGCCCCCACATCCCTGCCCCTAGTGGTCACTCTCCTGCACTTGATTATCTGGCTGTAAGGAACAGCACTCCTGGGATCTGGGGAAATCAGGCAGATTCCAACTGGAGGAGACCTGGTCAAGTTTGTACTTACACAGCGATCTTGGGAGCTGGTTGGAATGGGAAAATTGGGGGTTGGGGTTTTAGGACTGTTACTGAAGGAGGGCCTGACCCTCAAGGTGGGGCCTGAGTTATTCCTATCTGTGGAGATGGTGATTCTCAGACCTCTGGGGGTCCGGTGGGTGTTGGGGGGGAAAACCTGGGAAAGTGATTGAGTGAATGTGAGCCTGCACTGCCGCTCAGTGGCCTATTGTGATACTGCAGCAATCCAAAGACTGGGAACGGCTCCTGAGCAATTTCAGCAGCTCCAGGGAAATGAGAGATTCCTTTAGACTGATCTCAGAGATTGATATCTCCATCACTCAACTGTGTTAAAAACAAAACAAATTTAAAGAAACTGTTTCTTTGCATGTTTCAGTCTTACCTTTGTGTTTCCCATTGTTCCCTCTGGATGGTAGCTGTTTACCATTCACATTTCCTCTGGTCACATTTTGTTTCTTTTCTCACCCCATTTAGCTCAGACATCATCCCCTTTGACATCGAAGGTCCACCACCTTCCACCCTATCACAGAAATTCCCTTTTCTTCTCTCCATTTCTAACTGTCACCTACTGGGAATGACTGAAAACACCCACCTCTGTTTCTTCATGATGCTACCAGACACCCAGGAGTGCTTCCAGCATTTTCTGTGTTTATTTTATAATAAAAGGAAACTTTTTAAAACCAAATTCCCAGGGACAACAGGCACGAACATAGCTGCTACAACTGGACCCAGAGATATTGTGCCCCCGAGGAATCCTCTCAGTAGGAGAGAAGGGTATTGTCTGGTGTGTGTGCGTGTGTGTCTGTGACCATGTGTGCGTGAAGAGTGTCTGTGACCGTGTGTGTGTGTGTGTGTGACTGTGTGTTTGTGTGTGTGTGTGTGTCTCTGTGACTGTGGCCATGTGTGTGTGCACCCACTCCTCACAGTTACAGCTCCAAGCTCAACCCTGAGGTAACAACACTGATCTGACTGACTGTGAGGGAACAGAGATCTGGGGAAGACTCCTGCTGCATACATCAGCTTGTTTGGACAGGACCGTCTGTACCCAGGGGGCCACAAAATCATCGAACTGCCAGTGAAAACTCACTGCCCAGTATCATAAATGGAGAAAG
>NW_025970017.1:0-3540 GCF_021869965.1 Rhincodon typus | reverse complement strand
CCCCCCCAGTGTAACCAGGTCAAATATCACTCCTCAATACCATACTCCAACCAAAAAGCACCTCTCGCGGGCTCTGCTCACTGACCCGGATCAACACTTGTTCAGACAACAGAATTCCTGCAAGATAGCAGGGAGAGGGAGGGAGAGACCGGCTTTCCGAGGGACAGACAGGGAATGAGCGAGGAAGGAACGGCTAATGCAGCTCAGTCCACACCCACCTGAGTTTTTCTGGATCGGGATTCACTTCAGGTTCAGTGGCTTTCTTCAGTCTGAGCTTCTCTCTGCTGATGCCAAGAGTGATATTTAGTGAAACTCATTCTCGCACTGTCCCGGTCTGTAGCAGCCTGTAACAACAAGCATGAGTGATTTTAAATCTGCTATAAATAGCTCGCTGCCTCTTTAAGTTTATCGGTTACCTCCTCCCACCAGGAACTGGTCCAGAATTTAACAGCATCTGATTTAAATTTGGACATACTGAGTCAAGTCCCAATTTAAAAACTTGCAGGCAAATGGCCTGAGCTATGATCAGAGACACATGTGGAGAGTCTCTCTCCAGCCAGGAATAAGACCCAGCCCCAGACTCAGGGCCAGTTCTAACAGCTGGCTTTCAAATGTGTTTTCAAAAACAAAGCCAGCTCACTGACCAAGCAAGTGGGACCATTTCTACACATTTACGGTCAGAGAGGCAAAGCTCTGATCAAGTTCATCTCTTTATTCAAAATACAAAATGAAATGTTTTGTCTATATTTTTATATACAGTCGTATTATCTTGAACTTACCAAGTACCCGGCTCTAACATCTTCAATACAAACTTCATAAGTTTTCACATGATAAAGGAGGTACACTTACTAATTTCCAATCCAATGGGACCTTCTCTGAACTAAGGGAGTTTTGGAAAATTAAAACCAATGCATAAAATATTGCTCTATCTATTTCTTTTTAAACTCTATGATGGAGTCCATTAGGAACTGGGCACTTGTCAGGCCACAGCTCCAATTATTTATTCAGTACCATGTCTCTGGTGACTGTTATTTTCTTGAGTTCTTCCCTCCTTTCCTTCCATTTCCAGACGTATCACTGTTTCTGAATGGTACTTGCATCCTCTCTAATGAAGACTGATGCTACGTACCTTTCAACTCATCTGCAATTTCCCTACTTTTCTTTATTAATTATCCAGTCTCACTTTCCATCAGACAAATGCTCACATTGTTAACTTATAGATGGACAGAAACTCTTACTGCCTGTTTGTGTATTGTTGGCTAGCTTTCTCTTATATTCTAATAATTCCATCTTTATTATTTTTGGACATTCTTTACTTTTTTTAAACTCTGTCCAATCTTCTGACCTGCCCCAGTCTTTGCAAAATTAAATACCACTTCTTGTAGTTTAATCCTATCTTTAAGATTTCTTGTTGACCACTGGAATTTTCTTACTCGTTGGAATGTATCTATTCAGTATATTCCTGCCTTGATTATTTCTTCCTTTCTGTCCCACCTCACCATGTGGTTATTGTTTGGAGGCCTGTACACCAATCCCACAAGGGACTCTGTACCTTTTTCATTTCTCATCACTATCCAAACTGTTTGCAATTCCTGATTTCCTGAACTTAGGTCATCCCTCTTTATTGTCTTGATACTGTCAGTAACTAACAGAGCTGACCATCCACCTTTTCCTACTTTACTGTGATTCTGACATGTCCTGCTACTTTCAGGCCTCAGCTCCCAATCCATGCCATCCTGCAGGTATGTCTCTATAATGGCTAATGGATTGTACTTATTCATTTCTGTTTGCACTCCCAGTTCATCTGTTTTGTTTCAAAGCTACATATGTTCAGATACAGACCCTTTACCTGTATCCTTTCATTCTCTTTGTAAGTTCTAGTCTTGTCTGTTGATTGATTCTTGGATACATATATTCCCCATATTAATGCCTCTCTCTTTGGCCTTGACTGTACTCTTCCATTTAACATATCTTCTGAAATTTGATCTTTGCCCCCACTATTCAGTTTAAAATCCTCTCTACTCCCCTAGTCTTAAATAAGAAATTAATATCTGGACATTTCCCATTCCTTTTGGTTTGGTTTCGGTTATTTCTATTGCTTGTTTAAATTCTGGTTTTGGAATCAGGTGTGTAACCAAGATGGTGCTGGTTTCCTTGCCAACTGCATGACTAAATTTTGATGTTTGGTGGAAGTGAGATGGTGCTGGTTACTTTGGTGGAGGTGAGATGGTGCTGAAGAGTGGGGCAGCAAAGGGGACTCATTCCTGCCCACCAGGCCCATGGCGGAGCACTTCATAACAAGCACTGTATAGTTGAACACTTTTTCTTTATTTCTTCCTTTTTCTGCCTTTACATTCTTTGTTTTAGTTTTTTAATGCATCTTAAGATGAGCCAGAGAGTGGCAACACTATACAGTATTTTCACCGTAATCTGTAACATGATACATGTGCAAATAAATAAATCAAACATCAAGATTTAGTCATGCAGTTGGCAAGGAAACCAGCCCCAGCACATTCCAGTTGGAGACCCTCACAACAGTATGGATCCCAATTTTGTATGTCCTGGTGCCAGTGCCTCACAAACTGAAAACAACGTTTCTACACTTTGAGCCAACCCTATGCTCTGACTGTGCAGCAAGTGCTAGAAATACTCATCAGGTCAGGCTGCCTTTACCTGGAGAGACTGAGTTAACCTCCCAGATCAATAATGACCTTTCATCAGAATTTCTCAGCATTCTCCTTTTGCACATTTCGTCTCTTTGCTGTGTTGTTGGTTAATCTCGGTGGCGGGGGGCGGGGTTGTGTGTGTGTGTGGAAGGAATGGGCTGTTTGGCTCAGTGCTTGAGAGGACCATTAACCTCCAACACCCTCCTTCCCATGTCCCGATTCAAAGACACAATGCCCCTCAACAGTTCCAGCGAATGCACAAAGGTGATGAATGTTTGTTTTCCCTGCCTGGGATTCCCATGTGCCGGAGTTTGGGACGTTCTAAACACGGTACAGTCTGGGGAAGAGGTAAATGCAGATGAAAACGAGACAATGGGCACACAGAGTGTGTGAATTTCATCTGAGGTTGAGTTTGGTAAAAGTTGACAAATGGTGAGTGGGAAATAAGTTAAATTTTGGAGGGTCGGGGGTGGGGGAAGCACAAAGAAAAGACAGGGGAAGTGAGGGGATAAGTTTGGGAGGTAAGTGAGGGTTTAGGAATGAGGGTGAGTGCGTGAGGAGTGCTGATGAGTGTTTGGGGGTGAGGGTGAGTGTACGTGGGGTACGAAGGTCAGTGTGTGGGGGCGGTGAGGGTGAGTGTGTGAGGAGTGAGTGTGAGAGTGTGGGAGGTGAGGGTGACTGTGTGAGGAGTGCTGGTGAGTGGGGGAGTGAGGGTGAGTGTACATGGAGTATGAATGTCAGTGTGTGGGGGGACGGTGAGGGTGAGTGTGTGGGGAGTGAGTGTGAGAGTGTGGGATGTGAGGGTGAGTGTGAGGGAGTGAGGATAAGTGGGGGAGTGAGGGTGAGTGTTTGGGGGTGACGGTAAGTGCGTGGG
>NW_025970016.1:0-13119 GCF_021869965.1 Rhincodon typus | reverse complement strand
GAGCTGGATGAACACAGCAGGCCAAGCAGCATCAGAGGAGCAGGAAGGCTGACGTTTTGGGCCTAGACCCTTCCCCGAAACGTCAGCTTTCCTGCTCCTCTGATGCTCCTTGGCCTGCTGTGTTCATCCAGATCTACACCTTGTTATCTCCAATTATCACTGTCTTTTGCTTTTACCTTTCTGTTTGTCAGGTTTTTTTGCCCATCCACTTCCTGCCCTGCCATTTCCATTACTTTTGTTCCACTTGACATTTTTCTTACAGCTCCTTTCAATGAATTCCTTCCTTTGAGTTCTTTCAGATCAGAAAAATTAAAATATGAATTGACTGCATAATGCCATGTAATTTTCTTTTGCATTGCAATCTATCATATCAAACTGCGGTAGAAAATCTTGGGTTATGTTTACATTAGAGCCGTCATATTATTCTGGAGCAATTTCACTGAAGCTACAGTCATAGAGTCATAGAGTTGTATAGTATGGAAACAGGCCCTTTGGTCCAACTCGTCCATGCTGACCAGATATCCTAAATTAATCTAACTCCATTTGCCAGCATTTGACCCATATCCTTCTAAACCCTTCCTATTCATACACCCATCCAGATGCCTTTTAAATGTTGTAATTGTACCAGCCTCCACCACTTCCTCTGGCAACTCATTCCATACACACACCACCCTCTGTGAAAAAGTTGCCCCTTCGGTCCCTTTTAAATCTTTCCCATCTCAGCTTAAACCTATGTACTCTAGTTTTGGTCACCCCTATCCTGGGAAAAAGACCTTGGTTATTCACCCCATTATGCCCCTCATGATTTTATAAGCCTCAGTAAATTCATCCCTCAGCCTCCGACACTCTAGGGAAAATAGGCCCAGCCTATTCATCCTCTCATTATAGTTCAAATGATCCAACTCCTGCAACATCCTTATAAATCTTTTCTGAACCCTTTCAAGTTTAACAACATCTCTATTGATATACTTAACTATTTATTTAACTACTTATTTAACTATTAATCATCAGCTGTTCTATTATAGCAGCATTCCATAAACAAACACTTGGCAAAGGAAAGTTCAGCAAAACAGATTTTCCTCAAGTGCTATCCCCATTCCAGTCTGGGAGAAGGGAATACCGAAAGAAACAATCCAGTAGGGAGATCAGAACTGATTACAGTATTCCAAAAGTGGCTTAACCAGTGTCCTGTACAGCACAAAATGATATCCCAACATCTATGCTCAATGCACTGACCAATAAAAGCATGTGCACCAAGCACCTTCTTCACCACCCTGACTACCTGTGACTCCATTTTCAAGGAAATATGAACCTGTATCCCAAGGTCTCTTTGCTTGGCAACACTCCACAGAACCCTACCATTATGTGTGTATGTCCTACCCTGACTGCCTTACCAAAATGAAACAGTTCGCATTTAACTGAATTAAACTCCATCTGCCACTCCACGGCCCATCGGCCGAGAGGATCAAGGTCCCGTTGTACTCAGAAATCTGCCAAAAATGCCATTGATGTTTCATAAGTTCTGAAATTCTGTCTGCATTATGGAGATCTGCTTTAAATGTTTCCTCAGCGATTTTCTGGAGTTTCTTGTCATGGCTAAAATTTCCATGTTTGAAAACATAATACAAAGAAAACAATTAGCAAGTTCCTGATCAATTTTGCTTTCAGATTAATGCTATTGAAGAGGCTTAGCTGTCACTTTATATTGAGGCGTTGGGATGAAATTGGTCAACCCCAGCAAAACAAAATACCCCTATAGAAATGCATTGTCAGGAGCTGCCATTGCTATAGTTACCAAACAATGGGTCAGAGATTCATACAACTTTTATACAACAATACTTAAATTCTATCAGATTATTACTTCCACATTTAGATTTCCACTGTTATATCATTGGTCATAATTTCTGAATTAATCAACTGTACTGTTGTGAGATGATTCTATGTGCAGCCAATCTTGTAAAATGCCAGCTGAGCTTTTTACAAACCTGTCTGGTTGTCATGTCCTTGTTCAAATAACAGTAAAGATTTTAAGAACCATGGTGCATTACTAACAGAACTTGATTGACAGGGCAAATCTATTTAAAGCACAGTTATTTGGTGTAAGCATGCCGTTAATTTAAGGCAAAAAACTCAGCACTGAATTATTTAGAGTACTGAAACGTACAATTAAGCAGAAGAGGATTTAGTTTGAAATGATATTGCTGTCAGCCTTAGTAAGTGTTTAAGTTTTTTATAAAGTACCACCATTAACTCCATCTGTTCAGGTTTAACTTTAAGAGCAACTTTAATGGACGGAAAGTTGATGGATTAAAAACACAATGTGCTGGAGAAACTCTGTAGATCTGTAGCATCTGTGGAGACAGAAACAGAATTTTGAGTCCGACATGACATCTTCAACACAGATGAATCTATAGGTTCTAAAGAAGGGTCGTTTCAGGCTCACAATGTTAACACTATTCTTTCTTTCTCTGTAGATGTTGCCAAACCTTCTCCAGCACTTTTATGTTTTTATTTCAGATTTTCAGCATTTTGCTTTTATTTAAACTTAAGGGATGCTTGAGTCACAAGATTGCCAGATTAGAGATTCAGAGTTTGCTGGTTCCCTGAGCTTTGTTGATTGTTCTTTATTACATAACATGTAGGTCAATATTGATCAATATTTCAAATTTGTACAAAAATAGAAATAATAGCATTTTGTAAATATCCCTAAATATTGCGAACTGTGGAACAGTGAAAAAAGGAATAAAGGAATAAATAGCTCCTAGCGTGAAATTCTTGTGAAAAATTCAATTTGCATGTTTTTGCCTCATATTGGCACCTTCTCTCCTATGCCTGGTTTTCCTAAACAGGTTTAAATCGGATTTCTGACTTGCTAATAAAGGTATGTTTCACTCATGCATTATTGCAATAAACAGTGACAGCCTGTTAGATGAAGAATTTACTTCCCCAAGGTGAAGTCAGTGATCTGGAAGTGTTGGTCCAAACTCAAAGGGAGCAAAAGTCTGAGATGAAAGCTCAATACCGCTGCCTTATTCATATGATTTTTGGTCTGTTTGAATGTGGCAAAATGTTCAGAGTACTGAATTCATGTGAGTATATTTTTTTCCATTTTGTGTTTATAAAGTAAGTAATAATGCTGCCGGGGAATGGAGCTTCCCATTTCAAGACATCATTGTATTCGCACTAAGAACTAACAGGTTAAGTATGGTACAGTCAGTTGAATGCTAAAGATAAATCGATTCTACGTTTAAGACAGTTTTCTACTGCAAGTTTGTATTAAGGCAAATTGGATTGAGACTGTTCAAAACTCACTTCTCATTCTCATTTTGTCATCAATAAATAAGAAGAGATATGCCTCCAGTCAAGATTTGAACATTGGTTCAAAACATGAGAGGGTATGAGTCAATATCTAAACCATTGCCTCTCCCAATTCCATCAATCTGATACCATGGGCTGAATTTTACATCTGTTGGCTCAGTATGAGTTGGATTGAGTTTTTTTGGAGGCTTTAAGCCTAACATGTTATATCACCTTTCTTTTATTCTTTCATGGGATGCGGGCATCACTGTGTAGGCCAGCATTTATTGCTCCAGAAGGCAGTTAAGAATTAACCACATTGCCGTGGGTCTGGAGTCACATGTAGGCCAAACTAGTTAAGGACAGTAGTTTCCTTCCCTAAAGGACATTAGTGAACCAGACGGTTTTTCCCCAACAATCGACAATGTGTTCATGGTCATTATCAGACTCTTAATTCCAGATTTTTATTGAACCTAAATTTCACCACCTGCCATGGTGGGATTTGAATCTGCATCCCCAGAATGTTATCTGAATCTCTGAATTAACAGCCCACTGATAATACCACTAGGCCATTCGCTCACCTCGTTAATTTCCCACTCCACTCCAATGGTGTTCCTAACGCATAATCTTCAGTGGCAGCTCCCCGGTTATGCCACAGGACTGTCAGGACTTGCATTGCTGTTCCTGCACCATCCCATCCAGCAGAGCCTCCGGCACCATTCCCAAAAAAACTCACCACGGTGTGGATATGACAGAATTAACCAGCATCCTTTGCGCCTGTGCCCTTTAAATGCCCATTGTGCAATGGGCCAAGTACTCTCAGTCCAGAGTGGTCCTGCGTGGTTTCTGACATTTTGCACTGACACGGCACACGGGCAAGGAGAAATCAAGGAGCTGTGAGATGGGATGTTGCAGGTTCAGCAATGCAGGCCAAGACAGTCCTGTGGAATAACCGCCACTGAAGCAGGGTACAGCCTTTGCTCATCTTGTCTTCAGGACTCGCTCTTGTGTCTGTATCGACTTTGACAACCTCAGCATCCAATTTTCAATTGTCACCTTGAATACTACAGTTATGATCACAGACCTGCTGATGCTAAGGTGATGAAAAACCAGGAAGGAAAATAATGATAAAGTGACTGAGCTAAAAAGAAATGCTGACAGACCAGCTGTACTTATTCTGAATTTTCCAAAACTAGTGGGTGATGAGTGATCAAGGCTGAAGTATCACTCATTCAATTTAATTTGACATTCAGGATGTTCAAGCCATTGTTGAATGTCTGCAAGTAATGAAGTAGTTGCCATATTTGATGCTCCACACAATTGGTCACTGTACCCAAAGAAGAAACTATCACTGCAAATTCTGGGGATATGCAACACATGCTTGAAATGATCTCCTCCAACTTCTCTCCAATACACTGGTTTACAATGATTATCAGTCCAATGTACATTCTCTGCTACTACTCAAGAGGTCTCCTCTTCAACAATGATTCCCAAGATACAGCAACTGCCTCAGGTGAATAAACTTTGGAGCAGCTTGTATGTCATCAGCACTCCGATCATTGCTCCCGGTGCATTAAAACACAAGCCCTTTGGCTTCAGATTTCCCAATGTTTAGTTGGAGCTGATTTCTGTTTTCCAGTTCAGGATATTGGTCAAGCAATGTGTCCAATCAGACACAGTGGGGAGGTTGAGAGAATTTTTGGTGGAGTGGAGCTGGATAACACCAGCATACATTCATACAATTGTTCTGTTCAATGCATATTCAATATTATGGACCAGACCAAACCCCCACAAAATATATTAAGAAGATAGCGTAGTCCCTAACTTCTTTTTTTGCTTTTAAAGGCAATTGCCAGGCATTGCATTTCGGATGCAATTTGATTGGTAAGACTATCAAGCTTGAAGTAAAACACACTTTAATCATACACTAGAGTTAAAATTCAACAAAACAAAGAATAGATTGGAATAACTAGCTGTATTGGAAAACTTAACATAATAATAGATTATATAATTGCTAATCAGTAACTATTCCCATCGAATAACATCCCATAAGCTCACCCTGGGCAAAGGCGAATTCAGTAAAACAGATTGTCTGACATGCAATTCTCCAGTCGAGGAGGAAAAAAAAACATCAATAGAAAACTCTGAGAGAAAGAGTAGCAGGGAGGGATGTACTTCAGCTTCCAAACTCAGCTTCAAGCCCCTAGCAACTGCTACTGAAAAACTAAAACTAAAAATCCTAGTTCTGTGGAAGCTTGACCCCACCCATTCAGGCTGCTTCTATTGTTCCAACATTTTTTTTTAAATCCCAAGGTTTCACAAGCTGTTTACTTTATTTAATTAAAATAGACAGCTCTACACCTCCATCTTCAAACCTCTCTACAAAAAAAGGACAAAATGCACTCTTAAAGCTATTGTCACACTCGGTTTTTGGATTCTTGGCTTCCATCTAATTAACCGCAGACAATACATCATCCACAATATATTAGCACTGTCACATGAAAGGTCTCAACCTGCCTGAATTAAATTGCACCATTCCTTATGCATCTTTGTTCAGTCTTTGTTTACTCTTCACCAGAAACTTCAAGTTCTGATCTTCACGTAGAAGATCCTGGTAATCATGTGCCCAATATTTTAGAAAAGGATATCAAAAACACTTTTGTTGAGAGTTGATTGACTGTTTCTTACATTATTTTTTTAAAAAGTTGCCAGATTTTTCCCCAGCTGTAGGCCTCAAGATTATTATGGTCGAGAAGGAGGCCATTTGGTCTACCCTTGCTGCACCAGCTGTATTGTCCACTTCAGTTCTACTGTGAAGTGCCAATCTCTTGCCTTTTCCCCATATCCCTGCATATCATTAGTGCTCCAAAACAACATCAGTGCCCTCTTGAATTCAATTGACCTTGCCTTCACATTTCCAGCAGTGCATTCCAAACTCTAACAACTCACTGTGTCAAAAAACAAGTCTCACATCACCCATGGTTCTTTTGTAGTCAGTGTTTCAGACTGCTTCAATAATGTGAGTAAGTTTAAATTTCTGTAAGTGTGTTATTAGACAAATGAATATTCCAAGCATAAATAAAGAAATGGATACGCTGGCATTTCTAAAATAGAACCCTCTTTTGAGAACAAAACAAAATGAAAAATGTTTTGAGAGAGTTGCTCAGCTTCATGAAGATATCTCAACAGCTAAGCTATTGCATTTTGAGGAATAACTGCCAGAATAATTGTACCAACGGTTTTCTAAAACTTTAATCATGGTGTTGACTGTCATTACCCAGTCTTAGTAATAAGAACCTATCGGTTACAATCCCACAAATTTTACCTGTAACAATATTGATTAGTATTGTCTCGGAATGGAATTCGAGTTATTGTGAAGAACGTATAGTTTTATTCAGCTTTCTTGACCTTGTTAGCAGACCAGAACACCTTGCAGAGACCTTGCAGAACCCTGAAGCCATGCTTGAGACCACAATTTGGACAAAAGGTGAGCTCTTATTTAAGTAATTTCTTTTTATCCTCATTGTAATTCAAAATGGTGCCGGATTGTGGTGACAAAATACTTTTCACTGCATCTTCAAGGTATATGTGATAATAAATCATTCATTCAATCATTCTTTCATTCATTCAAGCGAATACCAAATACCTACAACAAAACATAAATTACTGGAGAAACTCACAGATCTGACAGCATATGTGGGAAGAAAACAGAGTTAAGTTTTGTAACCACTTCTGATGAAGTCACTGGACTTTCTGCTTTCTTCCCACAGAAGCTGTGAGATCTGCTGAGTTTCTCCAGCAATTTCTGCTTTTGTTTAGGATCTGCAGCATCAACAGTTGTTCTTTTCATTGCTTCTTCCAATCCTGTGAACGACAAGAGTGGCAGTTAAATGGAAACACCATCAGCATTCCCTCTAAGTCTTCTTTTTTCCAATGTGCTGACCTCTGAAGTCTATCCACAATGGTGGCTTCCAGAAGCAGGAGCCAATGTATCACATGCTGCTCAGTGTGTTTGGAACTCCCAATGGCTGTCAGGGGAAGTTAAATACCACTATATGCATGCTTGACTTCAGTCTACACACTATTCTCACTTAGAACCGTAATGCTGTTTCTTTACTATTCCTGGATTCTAAAACTCCCTTTTGATCAGTACCGTGTGTATACCATCATCATCATCGTTGGTGGTCTCTTGCAGATGAGGATGACTCTCTTCCACTCTCAGGGTGAGTCCACACGTGGCTGTACAGACCATGAGGCTGTATTACACTTTAGGCAGGTGGTGGTCACGGGAAGGGGTGGGTGGGGTGTTGGTGTGGCAGTGCGCTCCTTTCGCTGTTTTTGTTTGGCTTCCGCTTTTTCCCAATGGCTAGCCTCAAGGTGCTTATGCCTGTGAGCATACTCACACCACATGGACTGCAGAGGTTTATGGCTCACCACCACCTTCTCAAGGGCAATTCTGGATAGGTGACCAATGACTTTGTCATCAATGCTCATGTTCCATTCAGTGATAATTAGAAGTAATCATCACATGTGAATCCAAGTTTTCACGTATTTGCTTGATGTTTTCCTTTGTTATTTGTGTGAATATATTAACCAAATTAAAATAAAAAAAACTCAAATTTAAAATAGAGGGCAAATGAATTTCATACCAATGTTGTTAATATTCCTAGTTTTCAGGCCAATTTTTCTATTAACCTTCTACATTGCATGTTATTACAATATAAGTTTCCGAATCAAGGATATTTTAAAAAAATGCTTCTAACATTAATTAGTTGCAAAATCTCAGCTTAGACCTGTAGTGAAACATTACTTTTTGTGTATTTTTCCAAGATTCCTACTCTTAATAAATTAAATACAAAGTTCAGTTAAAATGTACCGATTATACAGTGTATTTAAAGTTAGATAAACAGAACTAATTGAAATGAATAAATTGAAATCAACCAGCCACTTTCATATTTAAAACAGTATGCACTGTTTTACAGTTAAGTGTTTGGGAACCTATTTTCTCCCTAATGAGTTCATAACCTAAATAATGCTGCACAGACCAAGACGATATTACTTTACACATAAATGTGAAAGACAAAACCAAAAATAGCTGGTACTTCTAAGTGGCAAAGCCTTGGGCAATGACAAACTAGTTCATGCTGCACTGACAAGAAGTATTTGCTCTTTCTCAGATGGATAGATTGTTCTTGGGCAGATAGAGATCACAGCTGCTTCATGTTGACTTCTGAGGGTAGATTTTGTTTATTTTTCAAGGGAATGTCTTTTTTTAGAATAATATTTTGCAAATCAGAACCGAGGAAAGGTCACTGGACCCGAAACGTTAACTCTGTTTTTTTCTTTATAGTCGCTGCCAGACCTGCTGAGCTTTTCCAGCAACTTTGTTTTTGTTCCTGATTTACAGCATCTGCAGTTCTTTCGATTTTTACTCTATGGGACACCCTGGCACATGTGTCCCTCAGGGTTCGAATTGGCCTGTTCAGTCACATGAAAACCCATTGTTCTCAGATTGAAGGGCAACCACCACAGTCAACAATGATCCTTTAATTTTTTTTTCTTTACTCATGCTTCAATTACGAGCACAATTGACAAGGTCAGCATTTCTTGCACATTTTTAAACTCCTTTGATGAGGTGATGATTCTTGTCCATTGCAGTCCATGTGACATAGGGACATCCGAAAGGTAGTTCCATGTTATGATCCAGTGACAGTGCAGGAACAATAATATTGCTCCAAGTCAGATGGAGTGTGACTTGCAGAATTTGCTGGTGGTGATATTCTCTCATTTCTGCTCCCCTTGATCTAGCAGTGGTAGCAGTTGTAGATGTAGAAAATGCTGTCAAAGAAAGCTTACCAAAATGTTGCAGTGCATCTTTTAAATGGTACAAACTGCTGCCTCTCTGCATATCTAGTGGAGGAAGTGTTTTCTTTTAATGTGATAAAATAAAATAAAGAACTGCAGATGCTGGAGGTCTGAAACAAAAACAGAAATTGCGGGAGAAAATCAGCAGGTCCTGCAGCGTTTCTGAAGCAAGGAACAGAGATAACATTTTGGTGTCCTGGTGAAGAGTCACCCGACTCATAGAGTCACAGATTCATAAGGTCATACAGCACAGAAACAGACCCTTCGGTCCAACCCATCTATGCTGACCAGATATCCTAAACTGATCTTCTACCATTTGCCAGCATTTGGCCCATATCCCTCTAAACCCTTCCTATACATGGACCCATCCAGATGCATGTTAAATGTTGCATCTTTGTTTTTGATCTTATTAAGTTCCAAAAACAATGCAAAACTTATAAAAACAGCAATTCCTGTCCCAAAGAAGCAAGTAAATCCAGCTGAGTGCTGAAAAAAGCCTCAAAACCAAGAGCAGCTCTCACAGCCACGATTCTCTCTCATCTAGCATTCTTTTTTACAAAACATTAACTCTGTTTTCTCTAAACAGATGCAGCCTGACTTATTAAGATTATCCAGCAATTTCTGTTTTTGTTTTTGATGTGGTGATTGGTATGCTACTGAAATACTTTGTATTGGATGGTGTCAAGCTTTCTGTGAGTTATTGAAGTTACACTCATCCAAGTCTGTGGATTTTATTCAATTATACTCCAAACTTGTGCCATGTAAATGGTTTGGAGAGTCAAGAGATTTATTACTCACTGAAGAAATTCAGCTTCTGATCTGCTCTTGTAGCCACAGTCCTTATATGATTGATCCAAATAAGTTCTAGACAATGCTAAGCCCTACTTGATGGTGGGGGATTCAGATGTTCAGAGTTTTGGGGAGATGATTACACTTTTTTGGCAGATGGTCATTGCTTGGCACTTATGTAACATGAATGTTGCTTGCCAGTTATTAGTCCAAGTTTGAATGTTGTCCAGGTCTGGCTGCATTTGCACACACACTGCTCAGTACCCAAGGAGTCATGAAGGTTTAGCATCTGTGATGCTGGATACCTCATAAAAAGGCTTAGACAGATTAGCCTCTCTGCACCTGTAACTGAAGATGGTGGAAAACATATCAAACTTTTCCTTTGCACTTAAGTGCCACATTCAACTATTATTAAGCTTATAAGTCATCACTCATGTCTAAAAGTGGTAGGATTACAGCTCATCAATCTGGTTGGTTTGGTGTAAGACATTCTTACTCTCTCTGTCACATGCTGATTTCACTGTTTAGCATGCAAGTAGACCTGTATTGTAGATTGAACAGTTTGTCAACTCGTTTTTAGTTCTAGAGGTTTGTCCTTTAGAAACAGTTGAAGTTGTTTCAGAGATAGTAGGAACTGCAGATGCTAGAGAATCTGAGATAACAAGGTGTGGAGCTGGATGAACACAGCAGGCCAAGCAGCATCAGAGGAGCAGGAAAGCTGATGTTTTGGGCCTAGACCCTTCTTCTTGGCTCACCGAGCTGGATTGTTGCAAGCCAACCAACCTCAACACCCACAACCTGAGCCACAAATCTACTCCAAAACCTTAGAAAAGAAACAGTAGAAATCTACCAACAACTGAACAGCAAATTGTTCTTATCCACTTAAAATAGTGCAGATTGGGTAATGGTAGGACGGTAGGGGGCGTGGTGTTCTTTCATGCTGCTGAAAATAAGTTAATCTGTAGGCGGCTCAGAAGGAAATAGAAGCCAAATAACCATTGCACACTGACTGACTATATGGGCTGTCCACTCTGAATAGTTCTACTGCAAGTTCCGAATAGCTACATTGAGGTCAACACCCGACTAGTGCTAAACCAGAAGCATGAACCCATGGTGTTGATGTGTATTGGTTTAAAAAGTACACCTGCAGTAACAAAACTTTGTGCATTGTAGAGATGAATATTAATATCTTGATCTCTGCTACCCAATTTAGAAGTCAAATCGAAGTTAAGCAGTCAAGTATCCTGGTGGTTCTGTAAATCTTTCTATAGCTTCAATACTTTTATAGTCAAGTCTGATTTTCCATATAGATAATGATAATCACAGCAAAATGGAATTATGTGACTTCTAATCTTAAAGATTCAGGCCTTAATCAGTGCCTTTTAAGTTATCCACAAGTGCCAAGCCTTGTTAATGTTTCAGAAGCTTGCTGATGACAATGAATAATACTGACTTTTTAACATAGATTTGGCTTTGTTCCTGCATTTTAAAAATATTGGAATGGAATGCACTGAGTATGAGTTCCAATCACTTGTAGAAAAGGAAGCCTTTTGAACATAAAAATATCATGAGTTTATTATAGCCATAGAGTCATGCAGCACAAAAACAGGCGCTTTCCCGGTCCTGGCGTATGTTTGATGGGGAGAGCATTGAGGAGGCATTACTTTCAGCTTGAAAAGAGTAAAGAGAGTTTTAAATTTGGTTGAGAAGAATAGAGGGAGATTCATTTTTAATTTAAAGCAGTAGGGGGAGGTTTACTCAGTACCAAAACAGTGCTGTATATTTCTTGGGAGTGTTTGATTGTGACAGCATCCAGGGAGCTTCACTCCAGCTCAAAAGAGAAATGGGAGTTTCACACTGTATCTGACCCCATGTTGTGCCTGTCCTGGGAGTGTTTGATAGGGTGCGGTGTAGAATGAGCTTTACCCTGTGTCTAAGCCCAAGCTGTACCTGTCCTGGGACCATTTGATGAAGACAATGTGGAGAGAGCTTTACTCTGTATCTAACCCAATGCTGTGCCTATCATGGGACTGTTTGATGAAGACAATGTGGAGAGAGCTTTACTCTGTATCTAACCCAATGCTGTACCTGTCCTGGAACGGTTTGATGGGGACAGTGTTGATGGAGTTTTATTTTCGGTTTAAAAGAATAGAAACAGGCCCTTCAGCCCATTATGTCAATGCCAATCAACAAACACCAAACTCCACTAATCCCATAATTAATCATAGAGTTTTTCCATTGTACAAATAGTTAGCATTCTTTACTCCCTGTTTATTTGGTGCATTCTATATGAACACGAATTTTCCATGGATTAATTTCAACTGAGATTTCTTCATTGTTTACAAAAATAGCAGTTTATATAGGTGGCTTTAAAATGCTGGGTTGGATTCTGGTGGCCATTCCACCACGCTGAGCTTGTGGTTACATTCCCTCCCTGTATGTGGCAGGCAAGCACAGGAGGTTCCTTCAAGTTCATGCCAAACTTTCACCAGTTCATGTGGTTATAAAAACTTTTCAGCTGGCACAGGAGCACCCTCTCTTCCAAAGACTTCACCTCTGTCCTCATCTGTCCCTTGCATAAGGGGATGAAAGAAAATAACTGACATTTGGAAAATCGTCCTGACCATTATTATGACCTAGATCTTCCCGTGCAACGATCTGCTTCCATTAAACTCCTACCTCATTTCTCTAAGCATGCAGGGTACCATGATTACAGCAGGGTCATACTGAAGCAGAGAAGATAGCCAATTGAAATGATCCTGTACATGAAAAACGAGCACTGTTGGCAAGGGTAAGCCAGCATTTTTTGCTTATTCACAACTGCCTTTGAACTGAGGCTCAGGCTGGGCTATTTCAGAGAGCAGGTAAGAGTTAACTAAATGTGCAAGGCTGGATGAACACAGCAGGCCAAGCAGCATCATAGGAGCAGAGAGGCTGACGTTTCGGGCCTAGACCCTTCATCAGAAAAGGGGGAGGGGAAGGGGGTTTTGAAATAAATAGGGAGAGAGTGGGAGGCGGATAGAAGAGGGATAGAGGAGAGGATAGGTGGAGAAGAAACAAACAGGTCGAAGAGGTGGGGATGGGGCCAGGAAAGGTGAGTGTAGGTAGGGAGTTAGGAAGGGGATAGGTCAGTCCAGGGAGGACGGACAGGTCAAGGGGGCGGGATGA
>NW_025970015.1:0-13119 GCF_021869965.1 Rhincodon typus | reverse complement strand
GCCCGGTCTGTTGTGTTCACCCAGCTCTACACCTTGTTATCTCAGACTCCAGTATCGGCAGTTCCTCCTATCCTTAAGTACATGAATACTGTTATTGTTCAGGTAAATTAGAAGTAATTGTTATAAACTTAAAAAAAATCTGCATCATCTGTATATGACTGACATCCTTATACACTCTTAGACCTGCATTTCAATATCTGCCATGATCGGTTGTTAAATTAACACACTTATTCCAGAACTTGACTGGTACAAATTTACTTTTAAATCGATACTGTGCAAAACATTTCAAAGATCCTTTTAAAGTTTCCCCTATTTTTTTGCCAGTTGGTTACAGCTGGTATCAACTGTATGAGAGATTCATCAAAGCTTATAGCCTGTATCGTAGTTGGTGTGCCTCAAAAATGCTCAATACTTCCAGAGAAATGAGTATGAAAAGGAGGATCATGAGAAATTTTGAATTTTTTCTCATGTGTCACTCAGTTTGTTTGCAGTTGCACAGTATGGCTTCAAAAAACTGACGTCATTTTAAAATAGATCTCCTCCTTCCCCATCTCTCCCAAATAGTCATCATTATATCGTATTTGCTGTTCATGTTTGACATCCCTAAAATCTCAGGTCACTTCCAACTCGGTTTCAGAAGACTTCACACAGTACTGCAAGATAAACTACTGTACAAAGACTGTGTTATTAACCTACCAAATTAATGTTAATTTTAAGCAATTAATGTTTTGAAACGATTATTAATACGTACAATTCCAGATCACTTCCCTAGAAATATACTTCATGGTGTAACTAGTCATTGCTTTTACATTGCCACAACACACTTCATACAGTATTCAAACCGAGGTAGCTCCTGCATAAGCTGCAAGCATTGTGCCAAACAAGAGGACATCAAATGAATAAACAACATGTTCTTGTGTATAAGGCAAAGTAATGAATACTGTGGGTGTACCAAAACCAATAATTCTACCTTTAGGCCACTCAATGTTATTTACTCTCGTAACAGCTTATGATAAGATCTCAACCTCTTGATGGAATTAGTGTCATGTATTTCAGTCCCTGGTATTTGTCTGTTTTGTAATTATGTATCTTGCTTGCCAGGCATATTTCAACAACTGTCTAATGCATTTGATATATACATTTAATAAATCCCACTCAACTGGTAGGATTTCACAGATATTCAAATTGACTTTAGGGTTTATACTGAAAACAAATGAACCATACCTGACAAGATTTTCCGAACTGCTGCCAAATAGTTTTGTATAGACTGCCTGTGGGTGGAGATAGATCTCACCAATACAGTTTTCCTGCTTGCTGGCTGCTGATTGGCATTACTTCATGTACATACATTCAAATATAGGCATCATTTTCAAATTACACAATAACAACAATTCACATAAGATTTTTGCTATCACTACCACAGTAACATTGGTACAAAAGGCATCATTTAAATTTTAGAAGTTGCTTCCTGAAGTTCAGGAGGCTAACACATTCGATAACAATCCTGTTCCACTGCTGCAAATACCAGAGGACTGCAAACAAACCTTTCACTCGTGATGGTTCCTTGTTTTTTTTTAATAATCTCACTTACTGCTTGTCACAATTAGGCTCACCCTTTAATTTACAAACTCAGTGGTATCAAAACCTACCATGTCGACTTGCTGCCAAAGCAGAAAACCAGATGCACGTCCAAAGTTTGAGATTTATTACACATCCATTTCTATGTTTTGAATGCAATAAAATATAGTTAACAAGTATCTAATACCACTCACAACACTCTGAACTATTGTACCGAGACGCTGATCAATTTTTGCGCTAAAATGACATCATATCTAGCAATCAGAAACAAAGGACTGAATCTCAACCTAAATAATCTAAGTCCAAGTTGTGTTGAGCTTTTTGGAGAGATTCTTGCCGTAAGATACAAGACAATTGTGACATTTCTTGCCATATCTTACCAACCTCCTTAACTACATCCACACCCTTATGTGGTTGCTCACATCCCATTCTATCGCTATCTTACTATGTGCTGTTGTTGGAAAAACCCACCACTCAGCAGATATCTTGTACCTGTGCCATTTTAAGAAGTTCATTGTGCACCCAGACGAGCACTATCAGTCCGAAGCTGCCATTTGCCCCAGACATGGCTGACAGAGGGAATTTTGGCAGTGACCTGGAGATCCTGGTGGACAGGCTGTATGTTCTCTTCCCCTAGGACCAGCAATAGAAGCTATGACAGCGAGTCATTCCAGTCCTGAGCCATGTGGAGGAATAACCAGAGTTGTAGGAAGAAGATCAATGACCCTCTCTACTTTACAAAAACCGAAAGAACTGTGGATGCTGTAAATCAGATATATAAATAAAATTTGCTGGAAAAGCTCAGCAGGTCTGGCAAGTGTCTGTAAACAAAAAAATCAGAGTTAATGCTTCGGGTCCAGTGACCCTTCCTCAGAACTTCCACTTTCTATTAGCTGCAACATCTGTCCCACTAGCTCACACATTTTAGTCCCGACATCGCTAACCCCGCACTGCCCTGTGTGCTGCCTACTCACTCGCTCAAGACACTTCTCTACCTGCACCAACGGTAACAGCTGTGCCACACACTTTAATTTCTCATAATATGTGTTGCTCTTGCTCTCATTCCAGGAAGAAAATAGCCCAGAATAGGGTAAAACAGACTCAAGATGGGTGTTGGGCTGCCCGACATTCTGTTTCTTACATCTCATGTTGACAGCATCCTGGTTCTGACTGCCTTGACTGACTGACCTGACTGTGTCTAAAACCATGTAACTGTATTGGAAGCTATCCTTGCTTTAAATGTGCTGGCATTCCTCAGTGTATGTTGTCTACCTTGACTTGACTGAGGCCTGCCGACAACCATAGCAAGCTTCTTGGCTTAATGTCTGTGCTAAGCAACATAGCATGGCAGAAGTAATATGATAAAACAAAGAACTGCAGATGCTGGAAATCTGAATAGTGGATGTTGGAAATCTTAAGTAACATGAGCCGGGTACGTCTGGCTGATTGGGCAAAGTCCAGAAAGGCTGGATAAGACAGTACAAGATAACGATGCTGTGAAAAGATTTATGGAGGATTTTAGTTTTAAGGGGAGGCTGAATAGGCTGGGACTTCTTTCACTGGAGCGTAGGAGGTTGAGAGATGACCTTATAGAGGTTTATGAAATAATGATGGTATACATAAGGTGAATGGCAGGTTTCTTTTCCTCAGGGTGGGGGATTTCAAGACTAGGGGGCATATTTTAAGGTGAGAGCAGAAAGATTTAAAAAAGACACGAGAGGCATTTTTTGTTGACACAAAGAGTGATTCGTGTATGGAATGACTTTTCAGAGGAAGTGGTGGATGCAGATAACAACATTTAAAAGACATTTAGATAAGTACATAAATCAAAATGTTTGCTGGGATATGGGCCAAGTGCAGGCAGGTGGGATTAGTTCAGTTTGGGATTATGGTCGGCATGCACTGGTTGGACTGAAGGGTCGTTTTCCATGCGGTATGACTATGACTCTACGACTCTATGGCTCAGAGTAAGTGAGTGCTATGACAGCCAAGAAACAGCCCAAATATGCAGCCTGGTGCATTCTATGAGCTGGGTGTCTGGTCCTGATTGTAGAGTGTCCTTGTAGCAGAATTCCAATGATAACTGCCAGTGTGGCCTCAGTTGCAGAAGTACCTTATAACTGGATTGGAGATATGGCATAAGGGTTCTCAGAGGCTCACACTTAACAGATACTAATGTCTTCTGATGTGGGTTGTATTTGGCCAATGACCATGAACTATGCCCTAAGATGTTTGGTGCCCAGTGTCCAGCATGGAAGTACTTCACAGCACACGCTGAGCTGGAGTTGCCAGGTACCTGCTCGAACATCCTTGTTGAAAGTTTTCAACTTTCAGCTTGTTTGGCGTGCTTGATAAGATAGGAAACTGAATGCTAATGAGGCAGATTGGGCCATTAAGACATTTAACAAGCAATAATTCACCTTAACTGGCAACTCGTTGCTGCAAACCATGAAACTCTCCATGCTGCTCGACCAATGCAGAAAAGCCGTAGCAAGTAATTTCCGACATGGAGACAGACCTTACCAGATGTCTCACCCTGTTCTGCCACAATTCCTGGCCTAGTCCATGTTGCTGAGGCCCCTATAAGATTTCACTCAACGTTAGAACATAGAACATAGAACATAGAAAAGTACAGCACAGTACAGGCCCTTCGGCCCACGATGTTGTGCCGAACTTTTAGCCTAAACCTAAGGTCTTTCTAACCTCCACCGCTACCTTATACTATCATCCATATGCCTCTCTAATAGCCGCTTAAATGCCCCTAATGAGGCCGACTCCACTACCCTCTCCCGCAATGCATTCCACGCCCCTACCACTCTCTGAGTAAAGAACTTACCTTTGATGTCTCCCCGATATCTACCTCCTTTCACTTTAAAACTATGTCCCCTTGTAAAAGCTATCTCCACCCTCGGAAAAAGTCTCTGGCTGTCTACTCTATCTATACCTCTGATCATTTTGTACACCTCTATCAAGTCACCTCTCATCCTTTGTCGTTCTAAAGAGAAAAGCCCTAGCTCTCTCAACCTTTCCTCGTAAGACCTTCCCTCCATTCTAGGCAACATCCTGGTAAATCTCCTCTGCACTTTTTTTAATGCTTCCACATCTTTCCTGTAATGAGGTGACCAGAAATGGACACAATACTCCAGATGTGGCCGAACCAGGCTTTTGTATAGCTGGAGCATAACTTCACGGCTCTTGAACTCAATCCCTCTATTAATGAAAGCTAACACACCATACACCTTCTTAACAACTCTACCCACCTGGGTGGCAGCTCTCAGGAAACTGTGAACATGAACCCCAAGATCCCTCTGCTCCTCCACACTGCCAAAAATCTTTCCGTTAACCCTGTGTTCTGCTTTCAAGTTTGTCCTTCCAAAATGAATCACCTCACACTTTTCAGGGTTAAACTCCATCTGCCACTTCTCAATCCAGCTCTATCAATGTCCCTTTGTAACCTAGAACAGCCCTCCGCACTGTCCACAACGTGACCCACCTTTGTATCGTCCGTGAACTTGCTAATCTACCCTTCCACTCCTTCATCCAAATCATTTCCAAAAATCACAAATAGAAAAGGACCCAGAACAGATCCTTGTGGTACACCACTCGTAACTGAACACCATGTTGAATATTTTCCGTCCACTACCACCCTTTG
The DNA here is from genome assembly GCF_021869965.1 of Rhincodon typus. Classification (NCBI taxonomy): domain Eukaryota; kingdom Metazoa; phylum Chordata; class Chondrichthyes; order Orectolobiformes; family Rhincodontidae; genus Rhincodon; species Rhincodon typus. Next base: position 7,889 of record NW_025970015.1, on the reverse strand, counting down.
TCTTCTAAGGGTCAGCCAATTCTGAATCCAATCTGCCACATTTCCCCCTATCCCATGCCTCCTTACCTTCTGCATGAGCCTACCATGGAGAACCTTATCAAATGCCTTACTTAAATCCATGTATACCACATCCACTGCTCCACCTTCATTCACGTGTTTGGTCACCTCTTCAAAGAATTCAATAAGGTTTGTGAGGTATGATCTACCCCTCACAAATCCATGCTGACAATCACGAATCAAACTGTGCCTTTCCAAGTGATCATAAATCCTGTCTCTCAGAGCCCTTTCCAATAATTTGCCCACCACTGACATAAGACTAACTGGCCTGTAATTTCCGGGGTTATCCCTGTTCCCTTTTTTGAACAAGGGAATGACGTTTGCCCCTTTCCAATCTTCCGGCACTATACCCGTGGACAGTGAGGACGAAAAGATCATAGCCAAAGGCCCGGCAATCTCATCCCTCGCTTCCCATAGAATTCTTGGATAAATCCCATCAGGCCTGGGGGACTTATCTATCTTCAACTTCCTCAGAATTCCTAGCACATCTTCTTAACTAACATCAACCTCCTCTAGCCTACCTGCCTGTTTCACAACGTCCTCCTCTACAACTAGGTCCCTCTCAGTTGTGAATACTGAAGTAAAGTATTCATTAAGGACCTCTCCTATCTCTTTAAGCTCTGTGCACAAATTCCCTTTACAATCCTTGATCGGCCCTACCCTTTCTCTGGTCATTCTCTTGTTCTGCACATACGTGTAAAAAGCCTTGGCGTTTTCCTTGATCCTATCCGCCAAGGTTTTCTCATGCCCCCTTATAGCTCTCATAAGCCCTTTCTTCAGCTCCTTCCTGGCTAACTTGTATCCCTCTAGAGCCTTTTCTGTTCCTCTTTTCCTAAACCTTACGTAAGCCTCCTTCTTCCTCTTAACCAGTCGTTCGACCTCTCTCGAGAACCAAGGCTCCCTCACTCGACCGCATCTTCTCTGCCTGCTAGGGACAAATATAGCGAGCACATGCAGTATGCATTCCTTAAACAATCTCCACATTTCTGTGGTGCTCTTCCCTGACAGCATCTGTTCCCAATTTATGTTACCCAGTTCTTGCCTAACTGAATTGTAATTACCCTTTCCCCAATTGTAAACTTTACCCTGCCGTACGTACCTATCCTTATCCATGACTATCGTGAAAGAAACAGAGTTATGATTGCTAATCATAATGTTATTCTATTCTATAGCCTATCCTTCTTGAATAATGGATAAATGTTTAAATCAAACCAAAACACTTAACAACTGGTCAGTTAATCAACATTTGCTGGTTACATCACTCTACTTACCATTACTGTAAATTCAGAACTAAGTTTCCTGTAGTCCAACGCTATTTAGTTTGCACAGAAAACAACATTAGAAAATTTTAGCTGTCCTATTTGGAGCAGGATTTCATGTTTTTATTTATCACCCGACACAGGCTTAAATGAAGTCCCCAAAAGAACGTAAGAAATAGAAGTAGGAGTAGAGTACAGGGCACAGCAAGCCTGTTCTGCTAGTCAGTGCGGTCAGGACTGATCCTGGATTTCAACTTCTCTTTCCTGCCCATTTCCCAGATTCCTGGATTCCCTATCAAATCAAAAGTCTATTTATTTCAGTCTATTAAAAAATTCAGATGCGTGAGGAACAATCAGTTAACAGCTTCCTGAATAGGATGATTAGTGAGTACAGAGTGAGCTTGCTGTTTGTTCAATAAAAGGCAGTGAGCAGGCTCTTGAAGTGGGACGGTCACTCGGAAGTCTTGTTGCACAGAAGGAGCTGTAGCTTGTCACTTACATTTGGGACAGAGAGGACAACTCCATGCCAGACAAAACTTCTGAATTAATGAATAGCCACAGGTCCAGGCCACCTCTGTGGACAGGAAATCCTTGCATTGAGCACCTTTGTGGTCACAGCTTGGCCAGGTGGCTGTGAAAGGTCTAAAAGGCTTTTAGAAGTGCAGACCCTCTCCTTTTCCGTGGTCTGCTGCAGGGACTCTGCCTCCAGGTAGCTGGTGTGTACCTGAGGCTGTAAGGACACAGCAGGCCAACTGTAAAATTGTAGTCCGCCTCTGATAACTCACCTTAATTGGCCTTCAAAACCCAAAGAACAGTCATTGTGCATGAAAAAAAACATTGATTTTGTTTCTCTCTCCACAAACGCTGCTGAGTTTCTCCAGCATTTTCTGTTATTTTATTACAGATTGCAATTATTCACTATCTGTGACTTGCTGATGGGTGGCACTTCTACCCTGATCCCACCTCTTGGAAAAGGACCTGGAGTAGGACATCAGCAAAAAGTGGCAGGCTGGCTGGTGAAGTAATATTATATACCCGCTCCACCCACCTCATATTTCTCCCCACATTGGGGCAAAGATTCAGCCTCTAATGCAATATTGTGCATTCATTTAATCTTTGGTTGTCTCAATCCTTGATAGGTTAAATAACTGATCAACCAACTTTAAGAGGTGGCAGCTGAAATGTTATAAGATTGTAACATGCTCTTAATTTGTTATAAGTACAACATTGTATTGAGAATCAGGTCAGTGCAATATGAATTTTATAATTACAAATATAGAGTACAAGATTAGTGAAGCACCCTGATAAATTTCTACAAAAAAAAGGCCAAATAATGTTAAAAGGTCACAGACAGAACATGCCATCAATTGATTAGGATGTAGATGAGGTGGAAACAATGCCTGAGGCAGGACTTGATTATTTTCTTTGGAACAGAAGTGACTAAGTGGAAAATTAATGGATGTATTTAAAATGTTGCTGCAGAAAGTAAGTGGGAGAGATAACATTGAACCTTTTACGTGTCAGAAATATTTGAACTAAAAGAAGATAAAGTGCTTTGAAGAGCAATCAGGAAGGTGGGATAAGCCCAACAAAGTCATTGGGCACAGCCAACAAATCTTGGACCGCCCAGGGTGTAAAGACAGTTCCTGATGTGTTAGATGCCATGAGCAGAAAACATCTTATTAAGATCATGCATGCAAAATGGACCTGTGCTCCCATTGATATGACTGGGCACACCCCATCAGCCAGAATACTGCTGAAATAATATCTCACACTCCCAACATTTCACTTCAAGTTGAGGGTTTTCTGAATCATCTCTGACGTAAGTGAGCTTCACCATTAAAATCAAGCTAAGGCTATTTTATTGCTGTGGCACAAATCTTCAACGATCTGGCTGAAGACAACTTGAACTAAGTTAATTTGATACAGTTACATACCTTATTTCTAACTGTCCAGATTGGATTTGGTCTCATGTAAACCACACCAACGAAACCAATCTAACTCCGTTTACCAAATGTAGTTGAACCCATCGCAAATCTCTGAAACAGCAATCAATATACTAATAGAAAGAAAGTACAACAGCTTACATCTGCAGCTCCTTCTGATCCACATTTGTCTCAACAGCAACCAGAAGGCTGCCATTTAGAGGTAAATACCAGGAGACTGCAATCGTCATCCTTTGCTGAAATCACATCAAGTTTCTTACACTCTTTGGATACCGAGAAAATATTAGTTAGGATAGAGTGTATTTTCCTATTACCAAGCTTGAAATAATTAACTTCTCTCAGGCCTTCATGGGAATGTGAACAGTTAAAATATACCATCCATGTCACTGTTTGGAAGAGTAAAGTTGCCATTATCTCACTGGGCTGTAGGGCTGCTCTCTCAGCAGAGACAGACGGCTAGTGGTGGTTTAACCTAAGGGTCACCATGCCTCAGGTGAGGGAAGCTGCTGAGAAGGAGAGTCCTTCATGGTAACCTCAGCCAGTAAGGGAACTGAACCCATTCTGTTGGCATTGCTGCATCGCAAACGACCTGTCCCGCAACTGAGCTAACTGACACCCTCCTGGTGTTGTTGCTATCAAGCTATTCTTGATATGTGAATGTTCCTGTAAGGTCAGCTTTTATTGACCATCCCCTGCAGCACTAAGTAGGCTCACCTCTTGAGCCACTGCGATGAACATGATCCCACAATCCCATGAGGTTGTGTAAGTTAGTGGTTGTGTTGAAGCTATATTAAGTGTCACTCAACTTGATGATGTTAGAGAGGAGCAATCTAGCACAAGGTGCTGATGGAGTCACGCATGTCACCTCTGGCTCCCAATAGGGTTTTGTAATTGTGCCTGACTAGTCCATGTAACTTGTACCTATCACATCATAAAATAAACCACATTTTTGTGTAAGATAAGTGAGTCTCTTGTTAAGATTCAATAGTGATTTGTCTTCTAATCCCTGCTAATTAGAACAGTCCTTCAAATCAGGATAAAGAGGAGGATCTGAGCAGATCTTGGTACAGTGGTAGTGTCCTTCCCTCTAAGTTAGGAAACCCAGGTTTAAGTCCCACCTGTTCCACACGAGTGCCAAAACATGGCTGAACAGTTTGATTCAAAATATCTTGAAAGAAGGATTTGCAGCGGTTCCTACCCCAACCACAAGCTACCAGTGGATGGCACCACAACATAATACACAGTGGTCAGTGGTGGGATAATTGCAGAAATACCTCAAAGTAATGATAGTGAAAAAAGTCCATTCAACACAGGAGGAACGTTTTAGAAGACAAGTGAGATAACAAGCGAAGAAGATTATCTAAGATTACAAAACGATCTTGATCAATTGGGCCAATGGGCTGAGGAATGGCAGATGGAGTTTAATTTGGATAAATGGAAGGCATTGTATTGTGGTAAAACAAACAAGGATAGGACTTATCCATTTAATGGTAGAGCCCCGAATAGTGTTGTCAAACAGAGATGTAGGGGTTCAAGTATGTAGTTCTTTGAAAGTTGTGTCACAGGCAGACAGGGTGGTTAAAAGGTATTTAGAATGCTTGCACTCACCGGCCAGACCATTGAGTATAGAAGTTGGGATGTCATGTTGAGGTTGTACAGGATGTTGATGAGGCTAATTTTGGAGTACTGTGTACAGTTCTGATCACCTTGCGGTAAGAAGAATATTATTAAACTGGAGAGGGTTCAGAAAAGGTTTTCTAGGATGTTGCCAGGAATGGAGGGCTTTAGTTACATGGAGAGGCTGGAAAGGCTGGGACTCTCTTCCTTGGAGTGTAGCAGGTTGAGGGATGGCCTTATAGAGATTTACAAAATCATGATGGATGTAGATAAAGTGAATAGCAATTGTCTTTTCTCTAGGGTGGGAGCAGTTCAAAACCAGGGGGCAAACTTTCAAGGTGAGAGAAAAATATTTAAAAGGGACATGAGGGGCAATTTTTTCACGCAGAGGGTAGGTTCTATGTGAATTGAACTGCCAGAAAAAGTGGCAGATGCAGGTACAGTTTAGACGTTGATAAACCATTTGGACAGGTACATCAATAGGAAAGGTTTAGAGGGATATGGGCCAAATACAGGCAAGTGTGACGAGTTCAGAATGGAAAACTTGGCTTGGACAAGTTGGACTGAAGGGTCTATTTCCTTGCTGTATGATTCTATGACTCTAAGACTCAGACCATCAGTCAGCATTTGAAAATATGTAAGTAGATAAACAATCAGTACTGTTTGTGGAAGCAACAATTGGGCAAATGCAGCACTGCAGATGAAATCTTCACTTCAAAGATGTTAAGAGGCACAGGAGAAAATAAATAGGCAAGGAACACAATCAAACCTCATCACACTGGAAGTGACAGAGTCCTCAAAAAAGGGTGTGGGCGCAATCAGAGCACTGAGATTAAAATTAGAAAACACAATCAGCAAGAGAAAGAGGCAGGGCAAAAGACCAGGCTGGAAACGATAAAATAGATATGTACTTATAATTCAAAATGAGTGTTGTCACCATTGTGAACCAGCCACAGTACACATAACAAGGGCCAAAACGTGAGTGTATAACAAAGTTGCAGTATCAGAAAGTCAGAGTACATTTAATGTGATAAAAATGCAATTTAATTGATTTTGATGAAAGAGTCTAATGGGAGAAGATAACGGGAAGAATTTTAGGCTTGTGATATTCATAATTTAAATCAGAATTTCAGCAGAAAGATTTATTCAGAGAGGTGTTACAACGTTTATCTAAAAAATGATGCAAGTGACATGAATTGCCTTTTAGATCACGGATGGTGGGAAAATACTAATTTTGCATGTTAGGAAGTCGGAAACTTCCATTTTGACTGCAGAACAGGTGTAAGCCTCCAGAAGGTGGGAGACCACCATTCACCTTTCAAACTCTCAAACACCATCATCTCGGAGGACAATGGCAGTAGATACATGGGAACACCGCCACCCGCAAGTTCCCCTCCAAACCACTCACCATCCTGACTTGGAAACTTATCATCATTCCTTCACTGTCACTCGGTGAAAATCTTGGAACTCCCTCCTTGATGGAATTTCAGGTGTACCTACAGCTAATGAACTGAAGGGAATCAAAAAGGCAGCTCACCACCATCTTCTCCAGGGCAACTAGGAATGGGCAATCAATGCTGGTCCAAAGCATGATGCCCAGATCCCATGAATGAACAATAAATAGAAAAAAATCCCAAAGGCTCTCCTTGGTGAAGTTCAACAGATTCCAATTTGACAGACTTTGTTTCTGCCAATTGACTTGATATGTGTGAATATCAATGTCCTATCATTCAAATATCATGGCTGGAAGGACAGAGGTTATATCCTGCAGAGATGAGACTACATGGCATAGGTAGAATAATTCGCAAGAGTAAAGGTGTGTTACAAGTAACACAAAATGTGTAAGAGATTTGAAAATGTTACATAATTTGTAATCAACTCTTCTCACTTTCAAGCTTGTAAGCATGTCTTGATTTCAACATCTTTAAGATTAGAGAAAGAGTTCATCTTGTTTCAGAAATTGTCAATCAAGGTGCAACCAGTAGAAGATTTCATTGGACTTCTTAAACTCATGACGGAACCTGAAAAGAAGAATGAATCTAAGGGATCACTTATGTCAGCATGGAAGAATTGTTTCTTTCTGTCATTACAAAGGAAACTACAGATTTTTCAGGAGTACGGGAAATGGTTTCCTTTTCTATCATCAGTGAATATAGATCTGAAGAAAATCATCAGCAAAGTTTGCCAGAAGAAGCAAAAACTGAGAACAAGAATAAACAATATAACCCACTTGACCTGATTGACAATTCTCTCACTGAATTTATTCAGACAACACAACAATAAACTGAACAAATTGATACAACAGATGTGACATTGACCCCTGGACTAAATTTCTTGGATCCTGCAAGGAGGAAAATACTTGCTTCAGCAAAGCATCCATCCTTTATGATACATATTAATGAAAGTTAAAGGTCCTTCAGATGATGTTAAGGGCAACTCCATCGGTTCCCAGGGAAGTGTTCCTCTGCAAAGAGATTTAAGGGACATCCAGATAATAAAGGATCCCACAGCAAAGAACTAGTTCACAGATAAAATCGAGGTCAACAGTTTTTGTTGCCAATACCTTTTGTCGTGTCTGGTGCATGCAATAGTTTCTTGCCGTTACAAGGTGGGAATGAAATTGGCTGTAAACTTAAATTTGTGATAGTAGAACATCAGAAACATGGTAAGGGGTATCAGTGACTCAGTACTCTGGTTGAAGATGATTAAAACACTTCATTAATTTATTTTTCTTTTATTACTGGATTCTGCAATTGTTCAGAGTGGAGTATGTCCACCTTATGTATTATTTAATTGTCCAGCATTATTCAATACTGGATCTGGAAAAGCTGCAGACTAATTGCACGCTTTACCAAAGTGTGAAGCTGGAGGAACACAGGCCAGGCAGCATTAGAGGAACAGGAGAGCTGACGTTTCGGGTTGGGACCCTTCTTCAGAAAAACACAGCAGGCCAGGTAGCATCAGAGGAACAGGAAAGCTGATGTTTCGGGTCGGGACACTTCTTCAGAAA
>NW_025970014.1:0-13122 GCF_021869965.1 Rhincodon typus | reverse complement strand
ATGCCCTTTAGTTTTGGACTCCCCAAACCTGGGAGAAAGATCTTGACTATCCACCTTATCTGTGCCCTTCATGATTTTGTAAACCTCCATAAGGTCACCATCAGTCTCCTACACTCCGGGGAAAAAAGTCCCAGCCTATCCAGCCTCTCCTTATAACTCAAATCTTTCTGCCTTGGTAACATCCTTGTAAATCTTTTTTGCACTCTTTCCGGTTTAATAACATTCCTCCTGTAGCAGGGCAACAAGAATTGTCTGCAGTACTCCAAATGTGGCCTTACCAATGTATTGTACAGCTGTAACAAGACATCCCAACTCCCATACTCAGTGCTCTGACCAATGAAGGCAAGTGTGCCAAACACCTTCATCACCCTATCTACCTGTGAAGCCAGTTTCAAGGAACTATGTACCTGTATTCCTAGGTTTCTTTGTTTGTCAACACTCCCCTGGGGCCTACAATTAACTGTGTAAGTCCTGCCCTGATTTCTCTCACCAAAATGCAACACCTCACAGTTAGAGATAGCAGGAACTGCAGATGCTGGAGAATCCGAGATAACAAGGTGCAGAGCTGGACCAAGCAGCGTCATAGGAGCAGAAAGGCTGACGTTTCGGGCCTAGACCCTTCATCAGAAATGGAGACCTCACAGTTATCTGCATTAAGCTCCGTCTCTTGCTCCATTTACAGTGGGAGTCTCACCTTCACTGACTGTGGTGTTGGGTTCCAGTTTCCGCTAAAGCAGTGTTTCCCACTGTTCAATTAATTCCCAATCCATTACTGGAACCAAATCCAAGGTGACATTTAAATATAGCTTGGATCTACTGTAGGAACGTACCCCGCACCCTCCGCCCCCACCTCGACCAGGGACAAAAACTCTGAAGGCAGGCAGAATTCAGGCAAGTAGACGTTGTTTATTCAAGTAGAAACTGTTTGATGCAGGGACGGGGCCAAAGAATCAGAAGGAAGATCAATGACACACTCTGATTTTTACAGTGAAAATACAGCATCTTATACACTTTCTGTTACAGTAATCAAACACAACATAGTCACTGTCCTTCCCTCTTAATTCATGCACCCAATCCTGTGAACCACCTAATCAATGATGGGCATTCCTATGGACAGCCCCAGGTTCCCATGGTCTTATGGCGTTTACCAGACATTGTAGTCTTGGGATCTTTCCTTGCATCCTGTTCATTCACATTCAAAACTTTACTGGCTAAACTCCTTCGGATGTGTCTCAAACTGCTTATCTCTAAGGACACTGTGAATTCTGTTATCCGTTGTATTACATATGCTTTCCTTTATCAAATTCAGCCATTCCTCTAATATTTCCCACTGTCCTAATTCTATATGTAAAGATACAAAAGACAGTTTTAACTATTGCTATAAGGTTAATTTCTATTATAAAGTTACTTATAAAATGTTACTGTTAGCACTTTGTTATTAATGGGTTGTGAACAATCTATCTTGCTCAAGGCATACGATAAGGTGTTTCCTAAGGCTAATTAGCTTTCATATCTAGGTTTAAATGCTTTTCCGCTAATGTTTGTAATATAGTTTGGTTACTAATTAAAACTACTTCTATGATTAAGGAATTTTTAACTAGAGTCTAGAGCATGGTGGCTCAGTGGTTAGCACTGCTGCCTCACAGCGCCAGGGACCCGGGTTTGATCCCATCCTTGGTTGACTGTCTGTGTGGAGTTTGCACATTCTCCCTGTGTCTGCGTGGGTTTCCTTCGGGTGGTCCGGTTTCCTCCCACAGTCCAAAGATGTGTAGGCTAGGTGGATTGGCCATGCTAAATTGCTCGTAGTGTTCAGGGATGTGTAGATTAGGCGGGTTTATAGGGGGATGGGTCTGGGTGGGATGCTCTGAAGGTCAGTGTGGACTTGTTGGGCCAAAGGGCCTGTTTCCACACTGTAGGGATTCTAATAATGCAGGTAGTTTCAAAGAGGCAACTATTTGCTGCAAAGTAACTTTAGCTGTTGTCTTTGCAGCTGCTTAGGGAGTTAATCTCGGCTAGTTCGTGGGCTGAGACCTGCATCTGGCGTTATTCATTTACTAGCACGATCATCGTTTCATTAATGGACAGGAATGTCTGTTCTTAGGCATTCTCTTATCAAAACTGTCTCAGATGGTTGGTGGTAGGGCTCTTTTGCTGATCTTGGAGTAGTCTTGTTTAAAGGTACCATTGTATTTCCTTTCCGTGTTAGAGCAGGCTGTCCCATTTTGTTCCAACCCTTGTCAGCCATTTTGTGTCTTTCAAACATGGGCCACATTGGTGTAAGCAGATACGGGTCAGGTACAGGTCATCCCCACATATACAAACATTGAAACGGGCCATTCGGCCTAACTGGTCAAGGTTGATATTTATTTTGAATAAGAAAATCAAATTTAGCCTCTCAGTCATTGTCAGCACCAAACATCAAATTCACCCTTTTACAGTTTCAGCCTCAAACATTGGGGTGAAGCTGATGGCCTGGTGTTCTCTGCCCGATGTCTCACTGGCTGTTTCGTATGATATTTCTTACTTTTAAACTTATGTTTGCACAACCAGTCCCAAACCGTCAACAATAGAACAAAATCTCCCATAACCCAGTGAGAGTCAGCGTGTGTGGGACCCGTACCCCAGTGAGAGCCAGTGTGTGTGGGACCCGTACCCCAGTAAGAGTCAGTGTGTGTGGGACCCGTACCCCAGTGACAGTCAGTGTGTGTGGGACCCGTACCCCAGTGAGTCTGTGTGTGTGGGACACTTACCCCAGTGAGAGTCTGTGTGTGTGGGACCCATACCCCAGTGAGAGTCTGTGTGTGTGGGACCCATACCCCAGTGAGAGTCAGTGTGTGTGGGACTGTACCCAGTTAGAGTCAGTGTGTGTGGGACACTTACCCCAGTGAGAGTCAGTGTGTGTGGGACCCACACCCCAGTGAGAGTCAGTGTGTGTGGGACCCGTACCCCAGTGAGTGTCAGTGTGTGTGGGACTGTACCCCAGTGAGAGTCAGTGTGTGTGGGACCCACACCCCAGTGAGAGTCAGTGTGTGTAGGACCTGTACCCCAGTGAGAATCAGTGTGTATGGGACTGTACCCCAGTGAGAGTCAGTGTGTGGGACACATACCCCAGTGAGAGTCAGTGTGTGTGGGACCCACACCCCAGTGAGAGTCAGTGTGTGTGAGACCCATACCCCAGTGAGAGTGTGTGGGACCCCCAACCCCAGGGAGAGTCAGTGTATGTGGGACCCCTACCCCCAGTGAGACTCAGTTTATATGGGACCCAGTCTCCAGTGGGAGTCACTGTGGTGTCTCTCCCTTTCTCTCTCTCATTCTGTCTCCATCTAAGGCTCACTCTCCCTCACTCTTTCTCTCCCTCTCTCCCTCTCTCTCTCTCTCTTTCTCTCTCTGTGTGTCTCTCTCTCCATCTCAGACTACACTCTGCCCCTCTCTCTCTTTCTCACTCTCTCAGACTGCACTCTGTCCCTCACTCTTCTCTCTCTCTCTTTATCTCAGACTGCACTCTGTCCCTCTCTGTCTCCCTTTCTCTCACACCCTCTCTCTCCTCTCTCTCCCTCTCTCTCTCTCAGACTGCACTTTGTCCCTCTCTCTCTTTCTCTCTTCGACAGCACTCTGTCTTTCTCTCTCTCCCTCCCTCTCCATGTCCCTCTATCTCTCTCTCTCCCTCCCTTCTCTCTCTCTGTCTCCCTCCCCCCCCCTCTCTCTCTGTCCCTCTCTGTCGCACACTATACTCGGCTCCTCTATCTTTCTCCTCTCTCTCTCTCTCTCTCTCCATCTCTCTCTCTATCTCAGACTACACTTTGTCCCCCTCTTTGTCTCTTTCTCTCTCTATCTCACTCTCTCAGACTGCACTCTGCCCCTCACTCTTCCTCTCCCGTTCCCTCTCTGTCTATCTCAGTCTGCACCCTGTACCCACCCTCTCTTTCCCTTTACCTCTCTCTCTCTCTCTATCTCAGACTGCACTCTGTCCCTCTTTGTCTCCCTTTCTCTCTCTCCTGCGCTGTCTCTCTCTCTCTCTCAGACTGCACTTTGTCCCCCACTCTTTCTCTCTTCGACAGCACTCTGTCTTTCTCTCTCTCTCCCTCTCCATGTCCGTCTATCTCTCTCTCTCTCTCCCTTCTCTCTCTGTCTCCCTCCCCCCCCACTGTCCCTCTATGTGTCACACAATACTAGGCCCCTCTCTCTTTCTCTCTCTCTCCTCTCTCCCTTTGTCTCTCTCTCTCACTCTCCCTCTCTCTCAGCCTGCACTCTGTTCTTCTCTCCCTCTCTCTCTCTTTCTCTCTCTCTCTCTCTCTCACACTATCCTCTGTCCGTCTCTCTCTCTTTCTTTCCCTCTCTCTCAGACTGCACTCTGTCCCTTTCTCTCTCTCCTCTCTCTCTCTCCCTACCTCTGTCTCAGACTGCAGTCTGAGCCTCTCTCTTTCCCTCTATCTCCAACTACACTCGCTCATTCCTTCACTTGCTACCATTCCCTCTCTCTCCACTCTCACTGTTTGCAGATACAGCTTGGAGCATCTTCTATCCGCCTCCCCCTCTCTCCCTATTTATTTCAGAACCCCCTTCCCCTCCCCCATTTCTGATGAAGGGTCTAGGCCCAAAACGTCAGCCTTCCTGCTCCTATGATGCTGCTTGGCCTGCTGTGTTCATCCAGCTCTACACCTTGTTATCTCAGATTCTCCAGCATCTGCAGTTCCTACTATCTCTGATACAGCTTGGAGCTGTTGGTTGTTCCCACTGTCACAGCAGGATATGGAGAGCAGGGAGACCGCACGTTGAATTTGTCCTGGTACAAATCTCACATCCTGCTCTGCTCTGTGTCTTGTTTTGTGTTTTGTTCGCTCAAGTTGTGAGGCCCACGGGGAGAGGGGGTTGGGCGGGTTGGAGGTAGGACTGGGGGTGCTGGTTGCTGTCAATTGTTGTGAGGTTAATTCAAATTGAGGAAAGACGTTGGTTTAAGTGTGACAGGGGGTGGGAACCAGAGCAGGAGGTCAGCAACTGGAGTGAGTGGAAAGAAATAGGAACAGAATTAGGCCATTCAGCCTATTGAGTTTGTTCTGCTATTCGATCACAGCTGATATGTTTCTCAACCTCATTCTGCTGCCTTCTCCCCCTAACCCTTTACCCCCTTATCAATCAAGAACCTACCTCTGTCTTAAATACAGTCAACAACTTGGCTTCCACAGCCCTCTGCAATGAATTCCACAGATGAACTACCCTCTGGCTGAAGAAATTCCTCTCATTTCTAACGGGTCGTCCCTTCACTCTGAGCTGGACCCTCACATCCTAATCTGTAAGTTTCAGTCAGATCCCCCCTCATCCTTCTAAAATTCATTGAGTACAGACCCAGGGCCCTCAAATGCTCCTCATATGACAAGCCCTTCATCCTAGATGGATCACGACAACTGGATCTTTCCCCTCCCACTCCAAGTTCCTCTGAAGCCCAGGTGAGATATCCTGAAGCCAGGCACTAGCCAGGCGATGCAGCCTTTGGGATTCAGGATCCTGGCCTTAGAGAACAGTGTCTATTCCCCTGACTATACTATACCTGATTACAATGACATTTCTCTTTTCTCCATCCCCTTGAATGGCTCCCTATACCCCGGTGCTATGGTCAGTTTGCTCATCCTCCCTACAGCCTCCCTCTCTCATCCACACAGGGGGAAAAAGTGTTAAACCTATTAGACAAGCTCAAGGGCTGAGGCTCCTTCAGCACCACTTCCTGGAGAAGAATTGACTTATTTGAGACAGTAAGGATGGTTTTGTGCAGTGGGAGGGGAGTTCATGTCTCACAAACTTGATTGAGTTTTTGAAGATAACTGGTGAAGATAGGACAGTGAATGTTGACTACATGCACAAAGAGCCAACATAGTTTTTATTTAGCCAGTATCTAACAAGCCTCTTGAGACAAGGTACAATTCTGTACTAGAACATTTGGAGCAAGAGTGGCTCGGCAGCAGTACTACTGATCGAGCTGGTTGGGTCCTAAAGGACATAGCTGTTAGACTGGGTCTGTGCCAGGTGGTGAGGGAACCAACAAGAGAGAAAAACATACTTGACCTCATCCTTATTAATCTGCCAGCTGTGAATGCATCTGTCTATGACAGTATCGGTAAGAGTGACCATCACGCAGTCATTATGGAGACAGTCCCGCCTTCATACTGAAAATAATCTCAATGTGATATCACTCACTGTGATAAATAGGACAGACTTTGAACAGATCTAGCAACTCAAGACTGGGCAGCAATGAGGTGCTGTGGGCCATCAAGACCAGAAGAATTGTACTCCAGGTCAATCTGTAACCTTATGGCCTGGCATATTCCCCACTCAACCATTACCAACAAGCGAGAGGATCAGTCCTGGTTCATTGGAGAGTGCAGGACGGCATGCCAGGAGGAGCACCAGGCGTACCTGAAAATGAAGCATCAACCTGGTGAAACTATCAAAAACAACTACTCGCATGCTAAACAACATAAGCAGCAAGCAATAGACAGAGCTAGTGATCCAATGGATAAGATAACAAGAACCGATTAGATTGAAAAGGCTATGGAACCTGACAATATTCCGGCAATAGTCCTGAAGACTTGTGCTCCAGAACTTGCCGCTCCCCAAGCCAAGCTGTTCCAGTACAGTTACAACACTGGTATCTACCCAACAATGTGGAAAATTGCCCAAGTATGTCCTGTACACAAAAAGCAGGACAAATCCAACCCGGCCAACTACCGCCCCATCAGTCTCCTCTCGATCATCGGTAAATTGATGGAAGGTGTCACGAACAGTGCTATCAAGCAGCACCTGCTCAGCAATAACCTGCTCAGTGATGCCCAGTTTGGGTTCTGCCAGGGCCACTCAGCTCCTGACCTCATTACAGCCTTGGTTCAAACATGGACAAAAGAGCTGAATTCCAGAGGTGAGGTGAGAGTGACAGCCCTTGATATAAAGGCTGCATTCAACCGAGTGTGGCATCAAGGAGCCCTAGAAAAACTGGAATCAATGGGTATCAGGGGGCAAACTCTCTCCTGGTTGGAGTCATATGTGGCACAAAGGAAGATGGTTGTGGTTGGACTGACAAGTGGCAAGTAACTGTCATGCCATGCAAAATGCCAGGCAATGACCATCTCCAATAAAAGACAACCCAACCATCACCCCTTGATATTCAATTATGTTACCATCACTGAATCACTCACTATCGACATCCCGGAAGTTACCACTGACCAGATACTCATCTGGACCAGTCACATAAACACAGTTGCTATTGTGACCAGTTCAGAGGGTAGGAATACAGTGACAAATAATTCACCTCCTGACTCCCCAAAGCCTGTCCACTATCTTCACTAAGGCACAAGTCAGGAGTGAGATGGAATACTCCTCACTTGCCTGGATGGGTGCAGCTCCAAGAAGCTTAACACCATCCAGGACAAAGCAGCCTGCTTGATTGGCACCACATCCACAAGCATCCACTCCCTCCACCACTGAAGCTCAGGAGCAGCAGTGTGTACTATCTACAAGACGCATAGCAGAAATTCACCATACATCATCTGACAGCATTTTCCCAATCCACAACCACTTCTACCTCGAAGGACCAGGGCAGCAGATACATTGAACACCACCCTCTGAATGTTCCTCTCCAAGCCATTCACCATCCTGACTTGGAAATATATTGCCATTCCTTCACTGTCGCTGAGTCAAAATCTTGGAATTTCCTCCTTAAGGGCATTGTGGGTCAACCCATAGCAGATGGACTGCAGCAGTTCAAGAAGGCAGCTCAATACCACCTTGTCAAGGTCAATAAATGACCCAGCCAGCGATGGCCACATCCAATGAGTGAATGCCAAAAAAAAGGATTGAAGCAGACTTTCTAGTTAAAGAGGAAGGCTGTAAATTATTAGAAAATTTTTAAAAAGTGAAGGCACATCCTGGAAGACTGACCTTCTTGAAGTTGGATAAATGGATTGTATCTAAAGCTATGAAAGGTTGGCAGGGAGGAAATAGTGAGTGCTTTTGCATTCATTTTGCAATCCTCAGTGGATACAGATGAGGGAATAGAGGCGTAGAATCTGAACATTATCTCACTGTTCCAAAAGAGTTTTCAAGGGGAATGGCCAAATCATGACCTTTGTAACTGAGGCACTTCCCCCTCACAAGGAAATATAACATTCTATGAGCTTTCCTGATTGCTTGCTGTACCTGCAACCTAACCTTCTGTGATGCATGCACCAGGACATCCAGATCCCTCTGCATCTCAGAACTTGTACCTCTCACCATTTAGATAATAGACTCCTATTTTATTCTTTCTGCCAAAATGTCCAATTACACAGAACCCCTACAGTACAAAAGCAGGCCATTCAGCCCATCAAGTCCACACCAACCCTCTGAAGAGCATCCCCACCTACCCTATTTCTGTAACCCTGCATTTCCAATGGCTAATCCACCTAGCCTGCACATCCCTGGGCACTATGGGCAATTTATGATGGCCAATCCACCTAACCTGCACATTACCGCGGACACAGGGAGAACATGCAAACTCCACACAGACAGTCATCCAAGGGTGGAATCAAATCCAGAACTCTGGTAATGTGAGGCAGCAGTGCTAGCCACTGAGCCACTGTGCTGCCCATTCTCATGTTATATTCCATTTGCCAGATCTTTGCCCATTCACTTCACCAATCTGATGCCCTTTAAAGGCTCCTTACATCCTCTTCTGATGCTCTCTCTATGAATTTTGGATTTCCAGTCTTTTTTTGGATCTTGTAGGTTCAGCCTGGATATGTCATCTCACATCCAGCTGGTCCCGATCAGTTTCAGGTCAGTTCACTCCTGGGTTCTCTAACATTTCTCTTCTCTCCAGCATTACAGATTTTAACATTCAGGTTGCTGTGATTAGTGTGGAGGTATGGACCGCAAACAAGATCACCATCAACAGGAATGTTGTGGCTAACATGAACCGATTCCTCAAACAGAAAAGGAAGTAGTTGCTCCCTCAAACGCACAATGACAATGCCCACCTCATGACATGAGTGTCCAGACTCTAGGATTGAACCAACCTTCAGCACATGCTCATAATATCAAACCTCTTTCCCAGAAGTGGGACTCAGTGACACTAACACCCGTCAATTCTGAAGAGAAGTCATGCTGGGTTTGAAAGATTTCCAGCATCTGCAATAATTCACTTTTCATTATTTGTTTATTGCCTACTCCTGGTGGGGATGAGCTGCCTTCTTGAACCACTGCAGTTTATGTGCTGTAGGTTGACACACAATGCGCTTCGGGAAGGAGTTCCAGGATTTTGACCCAGCGACACTGAAGAAATGGTGATACATTTCCAAGTCAGAGTGAGGAGTGAGGGGAACTTGCAGGGGATGGTGTCTGGCCCCACTGAGAGGACAGATCCTGAAGTCTTGGTGTAGTGCATTTTATCAGAATTACAGGAACATTATAGTTCTGAAGGAGGCTTTATAGTCCTATATAGAGTTCTTCATTGGTAAGGGGATCAAGGCTTATGGGGAGAAGGCAGGAGAATGGGGTTGAAAGCAAAATCTACCTGGTCTGGTCTACATGTGACTTCAGACCCTCAGCAATGTGGTTGGCTCTTAACTGCCCTCTGGGCAATAAATGCTGGCCCAGGCAGTGGTTGAGTATAGGAATTGGGATGTTCTGTTGAGGTTGAACAGGATGTTGGTAAGGCCTTTTCTAGAGTACTGTGTGTAGTTCTGGTCTCACTGATATAGGAACGATATTATTAAGTAGAGAGGGTTCAGAAAAGATTTACCAAGACGATACTGGGAATAGAGGGTTTGAGTTATAAACATAGGCTGGATAGGTTCGGACTTCTTTCACTGGAGCACAGGAGGTTGAGAGGTAACTTCGTAGAGGTTTATAAAATCATGAGAGGCATAGATAAGGTGAATAATGAGGGTCTTTCCCTAAGGTGGGGGGATTCAAAACTAGGGAACATATTTTTAAGCTGAGAGGGGAAATATTTTAAAAGGACATGAGTGGCAAATTTTTCACATAGAGGGTGGTTCGTGTTTGGAATGAACTGCCAGAGAAAGTGGTGGATGCAGGTTTAGTTAAAATGTTCAAAAGGCATTTGGACAAGTTCATGAACAGGGAAGGCTTAGAGGGATATGGGCCAAACATAGGCAAGTGGGACTAGTTTGGTTTGGGAACATGGTCAGTGCGGACTAGTTGGATTGAAGGGTCTGTTTCTGTGCTTTGTGACTCTATGACTGTACCTGTACCCTAGTGAGAGTCAGTGTATGGCACCTGTACCACAGTGAGAGTCTGTGTGTGACCTGTACTCCAGTGAGAGGCAGTGTGTGTGGGAGCCTGTACCCCAGTGAGAGTCAGTGTGTGTGGGACCCATACCCCAGTGAGAGTCAGTGCGTGTATGACCCGTACCCCAGTGAGAGTCAGTGTGTGTATGACCCGTACCCCAGTGAGAGTCAGTGTGTGAGAGATCCTTTCAATGTCACAACCACTTTGTGTAACTAAATTCTCTTATCCCTTTTGTTTCGGTCTCCTGTTTTATCTATGTTGTTGACTTTGGTATCTGTGGCTTTCTCACTGCCTATTCTGACAGCTGACTGTCTGTACCCCAGCACTGAATCGCCTTCAGTGTTGTCTCAAGAGCAGCTGCTGTTCCTCTGACAATTTGCTGTCAATGAGCTTTACACTCAGAATGAGCGCCATAAATGTGAGTCATTGTTTTATTGATCTTCCGTGCAATGTGTACATTGCCTGTCCCTGATTGCCAGTGAACTAAGTGTCTTGCTAGGCCCTTTCAGACAGCAGTTAAGAGTCAGTCATATTCTGTGGGTCTGGAGTCACACCATGAATCAGAGGCATTTTCATGACAATCAATCAATCAAACTATTGTGGAGACAAGCTCTCATTACAGATATTTTAAAAAAATACATTATACTCCACCAACCACCAAAGTGGTATTTGATCTGTTGGCATTAGCCTGGACCTCTAGATCATCGGTCCAGCGATAATGGTACTGTCTCCCATACACTATGTAGTTCTGTGAAAATTGTATCCCACACAGTCCAGAGGGCTAACAATCAGCAACAAGAATTGATGTCTCTGGGGCAAACCTTTGAGTTTAAATGATAGTATTCAGTCAGAATTCAGGAAGGGGCCTGTGTGGGCCGGGAATAATGTGTAGGCAGAAGTAAAATGCTGTGGGTGCTGGAAATTGGAAAATGAAAATAGAAAATGCTGTTAAAACGCAGTAGGATTTGCTGTGAGAGGCAAGAGTTAACACGGAGTTGGCTAGGACCTCGTACATGTTCACGCACCAAAAATTCATTTGCCCTCTCCAAATCCATGCTGTATGACTCTATAATATGGGGGTTTTTGGAGGGGTAAAAATAAAATCACTGGCTATTTTTGTACAATTACGCAATGATATTAACTGAAAACATATTTACCAGACTAGCAGAACACAGTAATGTGCCTGGAATGAATTGACTCATTCATCTTCCTACAATTTACATCTGATCTTCACAGTTGAATCAAATAGAAGCAATAGCATGGTACAATCATTTGGTTGCAAAACGAACAGAACATTTGAAACATGTGTGCCTTCAATGTCAGTTTTTCGTAGCTGCTGCTAAATACATAATCGCTCAAGCACCAGAGAGATTGAAGAACGCAAAGGAGTCACAGCTCCCATACAAATCCCAGTCTCTTTCTCCACTGACCCTGGCCCAGGTCTGGGTGAACACTTTAAATTGTCCCATTTTAGCATTAGACTCCTAGCCAGACAACAGTAGAACAGCAGGTGTCAACACTGTATTACATATACAGTTCTCAGGGAGGGAGGGAAAATATAGGAGGACTGGGGAAGAGAGATACACATAAAAAGAGAAGGGTCTTAGGAAGGGTCACCAGACCTGAAATGTTACCTCTCATTTTCTCTTCGGATGCTGCCAGACCTGCTGAGCTTTCCCAGCAACTTCTGGTTTTGTTCCTGATTTACAGCATCCACAGTTCTTCCTGTTTTTATTTAGTACATAATTCTTTGAAGTTTGCATCATATATAGATATGCTGGTTAAGAAGGCATTTAGTACAATTGCCGTCATTGCCCAGACCTTTGAGCAGAGGAATTGGGATGTACGTTGAGGTTGTTCAGCACACTGGTGAGGCCTCTTCTGGCGTACCGTGTCCAGTTCTGGTCACATTGTTACAGGAATGATGTTATCAAACTGGAGAAGGTACAGAAAAGATTTATCAGGACATTGCAGGGATTAGAGGGTTTGAGTTTTAAGGAGTGGCTTCAATATTTTCACTAGAGCGTAGGAGGTTAAGGGATGACCTTGGAGGTGTATAAAATCATGAGGGGCACAGATAAGGTGAATGACAAGAATCTTTACCCTAAGGTGCATATTTTTAAGGTGAGAGGAGAAAGATCAAGTGGTTAGTGTATGGAATAAACCTCCAGAGGAACTGGTGGATGTGGGTACAGTTACAACATTTAGATAATTACATGAATAAGAAATGGTTGGAGTGATATGGGCCAAGCACAAGCAGGTGGGACCAGTTTAGATTGGGAACACAGTGAGCACAGACTTGTTGGATCAAAGGGTCTGTTTCTATGCTGTATGTCTCTGAAATGTTCTCAGCAAGTTAAAATGTAGTTGTTTTTCCCCCAATGGGTTACTGCATTTCCTCATCTAAAGTACAATGATTGAATAACATGTCAGGGTGTAACCAATTACTAGAATATTGTGTTTCTAACATTATGAGCAGGGTTGAGAATTTTTACTGGTATCCTGCACGCTGTACAGCACAAAATATGCAAGACTTTGAAAGGTTTACCCCTACTGGCTCAGGCAAGTACAGATATCACTAGGGACAGTTGCAAACTAAAGACACGAGAATTCTGAATTCCCTTTTTATTTCCATTTCAAATGAAACTGGTTATCATAAAAGGCATCAGATAGCATCAAACAGATACAAGGTCAGAACTTGATGTTTATTTTTGTTTTAAAAAGATAAATTATATTATAAAATATATTGCTATATCATTAAATATACAAACATTCCAATAATCTGGGTAATAAATAATTAAATAAAATCTATATATTGTGCAGTAAACAGCTTTAGAAAGTTTGTAA
>NW_025970013.1:9547-13127 GCF_021869965.1 Rhincodon typus | reverse complement strand
TAAGGTTTTGGAGTAGATCTGTAGCTCGGGTTGTGGGTGTTGAGTTTGGTTGGCTCGCTGAGCTGGTTTATTGTTTTGCAGACGTTTCGTTACCATGCTTGGTAACATCCTCAGTGCAGCCTCCGCGCTTCATTGGAGGCTGCACTGAGGATGTTGCCAAGCATGGTAACGAAACGTCTGCAAAACAACAAACCAGCTCGGCGAGCCAACCAAACTCAACACAAACAGCCCGAGCTACAGATCTACACCAAAACCTTAGAAATCCGTAGAGAGAAAAAGCTAATCATTCAAAGTTGGTTTTTTCTTCTTTGGAACACTTTCGGACTTCCGAAGAGTCTTTTGGACTCGATACATTAACTTTGTTTCTCTCTCTACAGATACTGCTAGACCTTCTGAGTTTCTCCAGCCCTATACAAATGTATAAACTTTCTTATTATCGTGGTCCTTAAGCCCAAAAAATTGCAACCTCTGACAGTCAGCTTCGACCTTTATTATTCTCTGACTAAATAACTCCATACAGTCAACATCGAAAGAAACTTAGTTACTGAGATTCAAATAAAAGATGGAATGCAACCAAGCACACTATTCTTCCAAACAGCTGATGTGGCAATGGCTGATCCACCACTCTTCCTTAAATATTTTCACAATCATGAGACACTCCAGCTGTTTTTTCTTTCCGACAAACAATTGCCACAGCATTAATCTTCTGTTGGAAAGCTCTAGAGATCAACAACAACTTGCATTTATGTACTGTTTTTAATACATTAGAACATCCCAAGTTTTCCAAAGGAGCTTTACTAAAGAAAATTCAACATCCAGTCACACATGTAGACATTGGAGCAGATTGTCAAAGGTTTGAAGTTTTTGAGGAGATTTGTAGCTCGGGTTGTGGATGAGGTTGCAGACTTGCTCGCTGAGCTGGTGTGTTTGATTGCAGACATTTTGTCACCCTTCTGGGTAACATCATCAGCGTGCCCCTGCTGAAGCGTTAATGTTCTGTCCCACTTGTTATTTATATCCCTCGGTTTGCTGGGCTGGTTGGTATTACTTCCAGTTCTGTTTTTCAGTTGTTTGTATATCAGGTCCAGTTCAATGTATTTGTTGACAGAGTTCTGATTGGAATGCCAGGCCTCCAGAAACTCCCTGGCATGTCTCTGTTTGGCTTGTGATATTATGGATATTGTCCCAGTCGAATTTGTGTCCTTATTTTTCAGTGTGTATTGAGACCTGTGAGAATTGGTCATGTCTCCTGGTGGCTAGTTGGTGTCTGTGTATCTTTATTGCCAGTTTTCTTCCAGTTTGGCCTATGTAATGTTTCTCTCAGTCCTTGCATGGTATTTTGTATATTATGTTAGTTTTATTTGTGGTGGGTATGGGATCCTTTACATTCGTCAGTAGCTGTTGGTTTGTGGGCTACCCTGATACCTAGGGGTCTGAGTAGTCTTGTGGTCATCTCTGATATGTCTCTGATGTACGGTAGGGTGACTAGTGTGTCTGGTCATGTTGCGTCTTGTTGTGGAGGTAATGGCGGATGGTACTTTTTGGGTATCCATTCCTTTTAAAAACTCAGTATAAGTGCTCCTGTTCTGCTTTGCGCAAGTCCGGGTTGCTGCAATGTGTTGTGGCTCATTTGAACAATGTCCTGATGCAGCTCACTGGTCTCAATACACACAGACAAAGAAGGATACGAATTTGACTGGGACAACACATCCATAATTGCACAAGCCAAACAGAGACATGCCAGGGAATTCTTGGAAGCCCGGAACTCCGTCAACAAACACATAGAATGGGACCCAATATACAAACCACAGAAAAACAGAACCGGAAGTAATGCCAACCACCCCAGCAAACTGAGGCATATAAATAACAAGCGGGACAGAACACCAACACTTCACCAGAGGCGCACTGATGGTGTTACCTAGCAGGGTGACAACACGTCCTCAACCAAACACACCAGCCTGGCATGAAAGTCTGAAACCTCATCAGAAACTAGGTTGAAAATGTAGGTTTATGAGATGGAGAAGTGGGGAGGGGGGGAGAGGGGAGGTTCTGAGCTTTAGGGTGCAAATTCCAGGGCAAAGGCCCAACCTGGGTCACTAATGCAGTTTAGGGAAGGAAATCTGTAATCCTTACCTGATCCAACCTTCATATGACTCCAGACCCACAACAATGTGGTTATTACGCTCAAATATTATTTGAGAAAATTGCTCAGTTCAAAGACAATTAGGGATGGGCAACAAGACAAAAGCAGCAGATACATGGGAACACCACTCCCTGTACCTTACCATTTGAGCTACTCACCATCCTAACTTGGAAATATATCGCTGTTTCGTCAGTATTGCTGGTCAAAATGCTGGTACTATCTTCCTAAGGGCATAATGGGTCTACCTACAGCACATGGTCTGCAACAGTTCAAGAAGGCAGCTCACCTCAACCTTCGAGGGCAATTAGGGCTGGACAACAAAGGTTGGTTTTGCCAGTGATGCCTACATCCAAAAAAATAAACGAAAGAGAGGGCCTAGCTGGGATCAATCAGCCATGATCTTACTGAATCATGGATCAGGCTAAATGGGTTATGTAGCTTCGCCTGCTCCTATTTCCAATGTTCTAGCACTCCTATGACTTTGGGTGAAGATATTTCTCCTGAATTCCTTAAAGCTGAAAAGGGAGAAGATCGTAGGCCTGTGGGAAAAGCGAAGTTGGAGTTGCACAGATCTTTCAAAGAGCCAGCACAGGCACAGCAGGCCAAGTGCCCTCCTTTTACAACGTATGGTTCTACAAAAGCTAAAGCATGTTCCTTAGCCACTCATCATAGACATATTAGATACAATATGAAAAATACAAACCGCTTCTTGCTTTGAGATGAATAGAATACAGTTGCTGAGCGTAATACATGCAATTCTGGAGGACTCAGTTACATCTTTCACCTTCTGTAATAGTCGGGGAGGTAATCCTGTAGCAAAACATCAAATGAAGAATTATTTGGTGTGTGCTGACATGCAACTTAACTGTATTTGACCTAAAATGCAACAATTTGCAAGTATGATGCACATATACGACTCATTTTTAGGCCACTATTAATGAAGCCCAGGATCTCATTAGTCTTTTTCACCACACACTCAACTTGTCATCTTCAATGACTTGTGGCCACAGGCACCCAGCTCTCTCTGTTGCTGCACCCCATATTTTATATTGTGTTTGTCCTCCCAAAGTAAATAATTTTACACTTCTCTGTTTTAAATGTCACCAGGCCACTTGTCAACCCATTCCACCACCTTGACTATGTCCCTTAGAATTTCCACACAGTCCTCCTCACTGCTTGCAGTGTTTCCCAATTTATTTATCATCCATAAATTCTGAAATTGTGCCCTCTACACCAAGGTCTAAAGTGTCATATTAGGACGAACAAGCGATCCTACTCCTCATCCCTGGAGAATCAGGGACCCGATGTCTCCTCCTTATCAATATGAAACTCAAGTTTCTGAACTATCTCCTCTTTCACCATGGCCAGAGCAGCATTTTCTTCACAATAAAGACGAGTGAAAAGCATCCATTTAATTCCTCAGCCATGCCTTACATT
>NW_025970013.1:0-9047 GCF_021869965.1 Rhincodon typus | reverse complement strand
TGCTCCTCTGATGCTGCTTGGCCTGCTGTGTTCATCCAACTCTACACCTTGTTATCTCAGATTCTCCAGCATCTGCATTTTCCTACTATCTCTCAAGCAAGCAGCTGGGTCTTGGATGAGTCAAGCTTCTTGTTGTTGAAGTTGCACCCATCCAGGTAAGTGGGAAGTATTCAATCTCATTTCTGACTTGTGTCTTGTAGATGGTGGACAAACTTTGGGGACTTAGGAGGCGAGTTACTCACTGCAGGATTCCTAGCCTCTGACTGCTCTTGTAGACACTATATTTACATGGCAAGTTCAGTTCAGTTTCTGGCTAAGCCCCAGGATATTGGTAATGGGAAATTCTGTGATGGTAGCGCCATTGAATATCAAGGGGTTGTGGTTAGATTGCCTCTTATTGGAGATGGTCTGGCATTTGTGTGGCTCGAATGTTACTTGATTTCAGAGGTTTGTGATCACTTACCTAATATAAGCAGTCAACAGTAAGTAATTTTCTGATAGTTTATTAAAGGTTGTTAAGGAGTAGTTTAGGTATGACGCATTAGTCAATTAGATAAACAAAGAATACAACCGTGACAATTTAGGATGGTTTACAGATGTCAGAGGAGTAATAAGCTGTTGGCGTGAAATGTGTTGGTCTCATTAAAGCAGTGGGGGCAGCATCCTCCAATCAGCAAGTCTAGCAAGTGGACTTAGTTTGGTATTCTTGAAAACGTCCTGATTTTCTCAGTATCGTAGAATCCCTACAGTGTGGAAACAGGCCCTTCAGCCCAACAAGTCCACACCTCTCAGGAGCACCCCACCCAGACCCATTACCCTTTCCCTGTAACCCATCTACACATCCCTGAACATTATGGGCATTTTAGCATGGTCAATCTACTTAACCCGCACATCTTTGGACTGTGGGAGGAAACCAGAGCACCCGGAGGAAACCCACGCAGACACAGGGAGAATGTGCAAACTCCACACAGACAGGCGCCCAAAGGTAGAATCAAACCTGGGTCCCTGGTGCTGTGCGCCACCATGCCGCCCATTATATGCAAAAAAGAATTACAGAAATTTACAACAGTCAGAGCAACATCCTCACAACTTCTATGCCGTCAAATCCTAAGAATTTTATACACTTCAAAGAGATGACATCTCATTCATCTAAGTAGACTCTATAAATAGTCACACCAACTCATTCACTCCTTGTAGAAACAGGTCCCATCATCCCAAGAATTAACTTCATATCTGGTTATTGACCTTATGTCTATTTGTAGTACCTTTTGTGCTCAAACTACAAGTTGTTTGCCTCTCAAACATAGTGACTGCACTTCAAACACATTTTAGCAGGAGTGAAGCACTTTAAGATGTCATGAGACTATCACAGGACCTACTTAAATAGACTTTAAACAGGTTTTAATGGTTGAAAAGGAAAAGTAAGTATCATAAATAATTTAACTCAATAGTCACTCTCCCAAGTCCAAACCACTCCAGCACACAGCGCAGTCTACCTTTCTGGCCCGAGTTTACAAAGTTCATTGTTCTCCATTTAATATCCTTGAGCTCAGCTTCTGTGGAGGCAATTACTCATCCAACAGTGGATGTAAACAGTCAATCCGAATAAAACTGGTACTCTTCCTTCAGCTCCTATTAAATGTGGCAGAGGAACATAGGAACAGGAGGAAGCCATTCAGTCCCTCGAACTTGTTCCACTATTCAATAAGATCATGATGTGAAGGTACCAGTATTGGACTGCGGTGGACTAAGTCAGAAGTCACTCAATACCAAATTATAGTCCAACAGATTTATTTGAAAACACAAGCTTTCGGAGCATAGCACAGCCCTGAAAAAGAGATCTGCTCAGAAATTCCATGTTCTGTGTGCTTCTCTCTCACTTCACCTGATGAAGGGGCTATGCTCCAAGAGCCTGTGATTTCACATAAACCTATTGGATCTGATGTGTGGCCTAACTCCACATTCCTGCCTTTGGCCCATATCCCTTGATATCTTTGCAACAAAACTTTATCTATCTCAGATTTAAAATTAACAACTGATCCAGCCTCCACTATCATTTGGGGATAAGAGTTCCAAACATCTACCAACCTGTGTGTAGAAAGGATTCTTAACATTGTGCCTGAACAGGCTAGCCCTAATTCTCAGACTATACCCCCTTGTTCTAGAATCCCCAACAGTGGGAATAGTTTATCTTTATCTATCCTGTCTTTTCTTGTTAATTTCTTGAAGACTTCAGTCAGATCACCCACTAACCTTCTAAATTCTGAAGAAAACAGGTCTAATTTGTATAGTCTTTCTTTATAACTCAACTTCTGAAGTCCAGGTAACATTCTTGTAAATCTACATTGTACTTTCTCCAAGTTTAATATATCTCACCAAACGTTTGGTGCCCAGATCTGTTCACAATACATCAAGTGGAGTCTAACTTAGGGTTTTGTATAACTGCAGCACAACTTCTGCTCCTTGTACTCCAGTCCTCTTGATATAAAAACCAGCATTCCATTAGTTTTCTCGATTATTTTTTGTACCTGTTCAAGACATTTAAGATCTATGCACTTGCGCCCTCAAGTCTCTTTGGGCATCCACTGTATTTCACTTCATATCTGATCTATTCTTTCTCAGTCCAAAATGGATAATTTCACACTTGCTTACAGTGAACCCAATCTGCTGCATTTTTGCTCATTCACGTCATCTGTCAATGTCTCCTTGTAATTGTATGCTATCATCTGCACTGTCTACAATGCCACCTTTGAGTCACCGGCAAATTTGGATATGTGACTTTCTAAGCCATTACCCAAGTTGTTAATAATCTAACACAGACCCTTGTGGGAAACCAATGGTCACATCCTGCCAATGTGAGTACCTACCAATATCCTTACTTTCTGTCACCTGCCACTCAACCAATTTTCCAGCCACGTCAGTAATTTGCCCTCAATTCCATGGGCTTCTACCTTCGTTAACAGTCTCTTGTGTGGGACCTTCTCAAATCCCTTCTGGAAGTCCACATAAACAACACCCATAATATTCCTCTACTATTCAGTTAGGTTTGTGAGGCATGACCTATCAGTCATGAATCCATGCTAACTCTCCCTGATTACTACATTTTTGACTCTAGACTCCAGCAACTTACTCATCACAGATGTTAGGCTAACTGGTCTGTACTTCCCTGGTTTTCCTCTTCCACTTTTCTTTAAAAAAAAGAGGCAACTTCCGTATCTAGGGATTTCTGAAAGGTTACAGTTGGGGTGTCGACAATATGCTTCCCTACTTTCTTTAACATCCTCAGATGGAAACCAGTAGGTCCCAGGGATTTGTCCCTCTGATTCCATTAATTTCCTCATTAGTGATGTTTTACTTATATTAATTTTACTCAGTGCATGTACCATATCCACTATTAATTTCCTCAGATCTTCTGGCCAGCTATCCTCCTTTACTACTGTAAATACCGAGGCATGGTAATTATTCAACATGCTGCCATTTCCCCATTGTGATTGAAAGTGAGGATATTGTCAGTCTTTAGTGGGCCAACATTGCTCATAACCTCCTACTTTCCATTTACGTAACTATAAAACGTCTTATGATTTTGATATCCCTGGCAAGTTTCCTGTCAGAATCCCTTCCAATAACTTTTATAAGGTTTGGGGCTCTTTGCTGGTCTTTGAATCTTTCCCACTCAGCAATATCTGTGCTGTTTGTTTTTTCCATTTTTTGTAAGCCCTTTTTTTGTTTTATGCTGTGTTATCTCTTTAGTTGTCCATAGCTGTTTTTTTCTGTGAAGTGGAACCTTTCCCTCTCAGGGATGTAAACAGGTTTTGTATTGTGTTGAATGTTTCTTTGAACATCTGCCACTGTTCTTCAGCTATTTTACCCATGAGCAGATTTTCCCAGTTTACATTGGGCAGTCTATCTCATCTCATTAAAGTCAGTCTTGACTAAACCAAGAACTGTAGCTGTTTGACGAATGCTATCTTCAGCTGGCACTCTCTCCTCACCTTAATAAAGTTAATGGTATTCTTCCTTCCAAGTGAAATTCCAATCTTAAAATGCTGCTCCCTTCCCTCTCTCCTCCATTGCCCATTTCATGGCCATCCACTCCCCCTCTTTTCTGCATAAATTTCCCCTTCCGAGGCACCTTAAATGTCAAATTCCTCGTTCATTTATTTAATTTCACCCTTTTCTCTCCTCTTCATTGCAAACCTTCCTCCTTTTCATCACCACAAAATCCCACGCCCCTTCCCCAACCACCATTATGCAAGGGCTGGTGTTAGTACAGCAGATCCCAAGTGGTGTACGCTGTAGACGGAAATGATGATGCTTATGACAACTGTCGCCTACTCTGTACTTGAGTGACTGCAATTTATCAACGGAACTCAAAGAGCTGTGTTAAACTAAAAGGAGACCAGAAGCTCCACACTGATTTTTCGTCAGCATTTGACTTACACAATCATGTTCCCAAAAGTTTGGGCTGTCAGTGCTGATTTTGTTTTTAAACTCCAAAATGTTGCTTCCCTCAACTAATAATACCAGAATTCTGACCCATGCTTCAAATATACAGAATCTCAACACTCTTTTTGTGGCCTTTGCCAATTTCCAGACTACATTATCTTCAAACGTTGCCACTCCTGCACTAAGCCCTCTACGTCCAATAGTCACCATTCATACCTTTGACTGATGATAGTCCACATGTGCCTTAAACCTTACACACAGTGCTACAGATTAATGTAGCTCAGTGGTTGCAATACTGTCTTTCCCAGGTCATACTTCAGGATCCACAATCTCCCTGTCAACAGAACATATTTTGCTTAACTGCGTACAGCACACACTTAAATCCAAGGAACTTAGTTGCACCCTGCAGGTAACAGTTAGCACTGATTCAGGGATATATATTTCCATGGTCTGAAAGTCATGTAGTTTGGAGAGCCATGTAGGGATGTAAATAACACTTTAAAACGTACCCTTTTAAACTATTAAAATAATATCAATCAACTGTTTAAATGTTAAGAGGTCTGTTTACTAAAACTAAATTACTGACAAATTCCTTTCAGATCTGCAGTTTAAGTTATGGTCACCAATGATGAAAAACAGCAATAGATAAATCTACAGGAATAACTGCAACAATATCTTACAGAATATCCTCAAAAATTACTGATGTCTTTCCAAAAACAAAACACTGTGGCTTCTTTTTAATCTATTTTAAACATTTAACTACAATACATTAATGGCAAGAAAAACATTTATCAATTAACCGTTTACTATGTCACATTCCTCTGGGGAGGGGGAGAGGTGTTATAGAAACATATAAAATTATGAAAGGAATAGATAAGATAAAAGCAGGGAGGTTATTTCCACTGGTGGGTGAAACTGTAACTAGTGGGCATTGCCTCAAAATAAGGGGAGCAGATTTAGGACTGAGTTGAGGAGGAACTTCTTCACCTGAAGGGTTGTGAATTTGTTCAATTCCCTGCCCAGTAAAGCATTTGAGGCTAACCCCGTTGAATGTTTTTCAGGCAAAGATAGATAGATTTTTGAACAGTAAATAAATTAAGTGTTATGATGAGCAGGTGGGTAAATGGAGTTGAGTCTATGAAAAGATCAGCCATGATCTTCTCGAATGGCAGATCAGGCTCAAGGGGCTAGATGGTCTATTCCTGCTCCTATTTCTTACGTATTATGAAAGAGGGGTTTAGGAAGGAAATACTAAAGCTCAGGGCCTTGATAACTGAAGACACAGCTGTCTACGGTGGAAAAGAATTTTGTCTGCAACCACTGCATTCCATTGCCTGGGAAATGAAGAATGCATCAAATTGGTCTGCTATATCCACTACTCCTGATATGGCCTCCTCTACATCGGTGAGATCCAGCGTAGACTGTTTTGTAGAGCATCTGCGCTCTGTACGCGACAAACGATAACACCTTCCAGTCGCCAACCATTTTAACTACCCTTCCAACTCCCTGGGCAACATGCCCATTCTGGGCCTCCTCCAGTGTCACACTGACACCACCCACAAACTGGAGGAACAGCACCTCATATTCTGCCTCAGAAGCCTACAGCCCCATGGCCTAAACATGGAATTCATCAGTTTTAAAATCTCCACACCCCCAGCCACATCCCACGTCCAACCCTCCCTCTCATCCCCATCTCCTTGACCTGCCACAATCTGTCCACCTTCTCTGCCACTTATCCACCCCTCCCATCCCAGTGACTAATCCCCAACACTCCCTACCTGCACTCAGCTATCAGCATCCCACCTACCTTCCCCAGCCACACCCCTCCTCTCTCTATTTATTGCTGACCTCCCTTCACCCTCCCCCATTTCTGAAGAAGGGTCCCGACCCAAAACGTCAACTTTCCTGCTGCACTGATGCTGCCTGGCCTGCTTTCTTCCAGCTCCATACGGTGTTATCTCTGACTCCAGCATCTGCAGTTCTTGTTATCTCTCTGGAACAATTCAATTTTTTTTCCAAAACAACAAATTAGAATTTTACATTTTAATTTGTAACATACTGCAGGGGAGAAAACTAAAAAGGAACACTTCAAATAATGTTAAACACCACAATTCTAATTTGCTCAGTTTTCTTTACCTCTTGGCTAGGTCCCTCGAGAAGGTATTAGAACACTCTGGCACTTGTATAGCAAGAAGTGCTGGATACTAAGTACAGTAGCGGCAGTGAGACAGGTCCCGTTTGCCTGACCAAACCTACTTGATGCCAAGGCAATGAGCCCTTTATTTGAATTCATCCATGGAATGTGGGTGCCACTGGCCAGGCCAGCATTTATTGCCCATCCTTAATTACTCAATGGGCAGTTAAGAGTCAACCACATTGCTTTGGATCTGGAGTCACATGTAGGCCTGACCTTCCCTATAGGATATTGATGAACCAGATAGATTTTTACCACGATTTATGTGATTACATGGGTGGCATTAGACAAGATTTTTTTTTTTAATTGAGGATTTTTTTTTATTGAATTCAAATATCTTGATCTTCCACTGTGGTGTCTGAACCAATGTCCCTGTAACATTAGCTAAGGGTTCTGGATTACTAGTCCAGCGAAGAGTACCCCTCACCTGACTCTGAGCACAGGAGGTGACTTGTGGAATTCAGCTGATATGGACAGGTTAAATGAATGGGTAAGAACTTGGCACATGGAATATAGTGTGGGAAAATGTGAGGTTATGGCTTGACCCAAAGAGGTGGAGCTGGATATTATTTAAGTGGAGAAAGATCGCAGAAAGCTGTAGCAAAAAGGAATCCGGTGGGGGGGGCGGGGGTCCCTTGCAAAATCACAAATATACAAGTTCAGCAGGTTATAGGGATGTCAAATAGAATAATGACCTTTATTTCAAAGGGAATGTGGGCCGGAATGGCCTAATTCTGATCCTATATCTTACGGTGTCTATGTGACAGCTCATCACGTTGAATACAATCAATGGCCAGAATCATAAGTCCCTTCAAGTCTGAGATACATCTACAAATGCTGCACCTGAAATCTAGGTGAGGTTGTGCTTTTAATCCAATTCCTCTTTATGAACTAAGCATAAACTTGGCCATTTGATCCATCTCATCCTCCTCAACACACAAAAAGTCCTGTTATACTTTTTGTGAAGTAATTCACAGATTTAAATTTCAAAAGTAGCCTTAACAAATGTTATCAGAATTGCTCCATTCACCAATCGGATAAACCACATCCACATTAATCCTCAATAAACTCTAACAACTCAACCAGGGTGAATGATAATTCTCACCCTAACTGCTTAAACTTTAAAGGTTTTTTGTTTCCTTCGTCTATAAATTAAATACCTAAATTGCACAATTTCCCTTCAACTGAACTTCATAAAGATTACATTTTGAAGCTGAGTTTTTAAAATAGTGCTGCAAAAATAAAAGTCTATTGCAACATTCTTCTTCACTGGTGATTTAGGTTAACTAAGCAATTCTATTTGAATGGTTCAAATGTAACTTCAGACATAAAACATGTAATTTCTTTAACAATGATTTTTGTTTAAATGCACAATTTATCAATACTCAAATGTGAACACTTTGATAAACAAGGGATTACTACAGGCTGATGACTCGACAGTTCAAAATATTCTTTGCTCTAATGTTCTGAAAACAAAATCCCCACTCACGCTTATGTTTAGCAGGTTCTTGATATGGGAAAACAGGATTTAGTAATGTCCAAGATGACCTTTTCATTTTAAAAATAAAGTCACTATGTTAAGTTTCATTCTTTGTGCAAAGCTAGTTACAATTACTCACAACAATTTATCACTTATTTTTGAAAGGCATGCAGATTTAATACTGTGCTCCCACAGCCTATAAATTGTAAATTGGTTCTGCATTAATTGACACAAAGGTGCTCCAGTTAACACAATACAATGTTGTTCCCAGTAGAAACATGGTAAAAATCTTATTTACCTTCAGGAGAGGGGAAAAGTTGTATTTAGACATTGTAAATGTAAGGACTTGTGCATTTAAAAAGCTTCTAACAGGGATAATATTTTAAAAGATTATTCATTTAAAAGCTGCCTTTGTTTGCTTAAATTTACCTGGAGGTCGTTGTGAATATTCTCCAAGCCCAAGATTTTGGTCGCCTGTCATTTAAATTCTGTACCAGGCTCCCGACTCCGATCTCGCCCTCCTGCAATGTTCCAATGAAGCTCAATTTAAACTTGGGGATTAGCACCTCCCACCGTGTTCCTTTCACTTGCTCGACACCTATCACATCTCTCTACTTTTCTCGGTCCCGATGAAAGGTCACAGAGATAAAGTGGGAACACTGTTTAGCTGCTGCATTGTTGTGTTAATTCCAAATTTTCAACGTCCACAATACATCGCTCGAGCAAAGTGCTCGAACAGACCGGTGCAGGGGAATGGGTGGGAGGGGAAGGGAACTGATAGGAGCGGGGGGAGAGGGGTAATGGATTGACAGGATGGAGGGGGAGGAGGAGTGACGGAAGTGGAGGGGGAAGGGTGGAAAGAGGGTCAGTGTGGCAGGGCAGGAATAGGGGTCAGAGTGTGGGGGTGTAAGAGTGGGAGGAGGTAAA
>NW_025970012.1:0-13129 GCF_021869965.1 Rhincodon typus | reverse complement strand
GGAGAGGAAGTAACATAATGAATGCATATGGAACTGAAACATCAAATTTACAGGGCAACAACTGTTCCATCTCCAAGGACTTGGTGCAAATGCCTTAACAACTGAACAGACCGGCAAATTCCAGGAGAGGTGGTCACTCGGCAGACTTTTCATCATTTCATCAGAAGGCTGAGGACAACATGAGCTTCTGAATCTTTCCATATCAAGACACAAGTCAGTCCTGGACAGGTGCAGCTCCAACAACACAAGAATCTCAACACTGTTCCGGACAAAACAGCCCACTTGATTGGCACCACATCCACAAACATTCACTCCCTCCACCACCAACACTGAGTAGCAGCAGTGTGTACCATCTACAAGGTACACTGCAGAAATTCCTCCAACAATCCTCAGACAGAACTTTCAAAACACGTGACTACTTCCATCTCGAAGGACAAGAGCAGATACATGGGAATACCACTCCCTACAAGATCCCCTCCAAACTTTAAATATGTCACCATTCCTTCACTGTCACTGGGTCAAAACCCTGGACCTGCCTTCCTAACAATATAGTCCTTACAAGCAGTGGCCAGTGGTCAGCACTGCTGGCTCACAGCACCAGAGATCTGGGTTCAATTCAGTCTCAGGTGACTGTGTGTGGGGGTTTGCACATTCTTCCTATGTCTTTGTGGGTTTCCTCCAGGTGCTCCGGGTTCCTCCTAAAGGCTAAAGATGTGTGGATTAGGTGAATTGGCCACGCTAAATTGCCCATTGTGTCCAGGGATGAGTAGTTATGTGAATTATCCATTGGAAGTGCAGGGTTACAGGGAATGGGTGGGGGTGGTCAGTCTGGTGGAGTGCTTTTTGGAGTCATTATGGTCTTGTTGGGCCAAATGGCCTGTTTCCACACTGTAGGGATTCTTATGATTGTGGGTCAACTGTCAGCACAAGGACTGGAGTGGTTCAAGAATGCAGCTCAACACCACCTTCTCATGGGGCAACTAATGGCAGCCAATAAAGCTGGACCAGACAGCGATCTTTAGATCTCCCAAATGAATTTTAAAAACCCTGAAGTCCTCACCCATGGGGTCATTCCACTCAATCTTGTCTCTTTTGGATCGTAAAAACAAGAAGAATAGGAGTAAGGACTTGGAGCCTGTTCCACCTTTCAACATGATCATGACTGATCATTGAACTCACACTGTTTCTACCCACTGTTTTTGTTCTCTTTAGTTCTAAGCACCATATCCAATTTCCCTTTGAAAATAGTCAATGGTTTGACCTCAACAGTTCCCAGACAGAATTCCACAGGCTGACCTCTGTCTGGGTGAAGACATTTCTCCTCATTTCCTAAATGATCTCCCTTTCCTCCTTGACTCCAAGCCCTATTTCTGGACTCCTAAGTCATTGAGAACATCATTACTGCATCTACCTTGTCCAGTCCTCTTTAAATTTATAGGCTTCCATCAGATGCCCGTTCTTCTTTTAAACTCCCACGAATATAGACCTAACTGATCCAGTTATTCATCTCTCAATACAACCATCCCAGAAATCACTCTGGTAAATCTTTCACTCACTGTCACTATAACCAATCCATGAATCACCTCAATAAGGCAGCCAACGAACCATCTGCCTTGTTCACCACCTGCATATGGTCAGGGTCAGGGTCAAGGTCAGGGTCGTACTTGCTTTCTGCGACAGGTATAAGGACACTAAGGTCTCAGTGCACCACTCCCGTTCCCAATCTGTCACTCTTCAGATAATAAATGGCTTTTCAGTTTTTGCTCCTAACTCAGGTAACTTCACATTTATCCGAGAGATAGTTCATCTGCTCCGTACTTACCCACACATCAACTCAACTCAACCTGCCTAAGAGCCACCATATCATGGCCCCAACAGACAGGATAACATACAGAGCCAAGACTGAGGAACATGCCTCATGGAAGACTTCGTGCAAGGCTCAACAAAGATGGTATACCCAGAAACAGGCTTCCAACCTCAGGTGTGCACCGGGTTAAAAGTATAGAATTATGGACGAAGAAAGACCAGGTGTTCGGCAACTAATTAGTCACTAGGAACCATGTGACCACGAGTCCGTGTCCAAACCCCACATGAGCAAAAGGGGGCGGGCGCGACAATCAGATGACAAGGTCTGAGCATGAGCCCCACCTAAGAACGACAGAGTCTCGCCCGTGAGGACCTGGGCGAAGCCCATGACGTGCGGTTGGTCCAATCAGCAGAGGCAGGGGAAAGACTGAATTCAGAAGGAACTTCTTCAGCCAGAGGGTTGTTAATCTATGTAATTCCTTGTCCAGTGAAGTCGTTGATGCGACTTCAGTAACTTTCTTTTAAAGATAAGGTAGATTTTTTTTTGAACAATAAAGGAATTAAGAGATACGGTGAGAACGCAGGTAAGTGGATCTGAGCCACAAAAAGATCAGCCATGAACTTATTGAATGGCGGAGCAGGCTCGAAGGGCCGGATGGCCTACTCCTGCTCCTAGTTCTTATGTTCCAAAGCCAGACCACGACCACGACCAGGCCCACACCGAGGAAAGAGCGCCAGAGGAGGTGAAGATGGGTGCCTGCCCCGCAAGAGCGAGATCTCTTGTTTTCAAATTCTGAACCGTCACCGTCAGCACCGACACCGTTCCGCGCACCGCCCCCCTCTCGATAATGCGGCCCCTGCCTGTGCACCGACCACCCCGCCCCCCTCTGTGGAAAGAGGAAGATATTGTTTTGAGTCCAGTGAAACATTTTGCAATTGAAGTGAAGTGGAAATTTGATGGATATAATCCTGTCGAAAGGGGATAGAGAAATACATGGAACAGAAGGGATTATTAGCGTAAATTAGAGAGTGAGGGGGTTTGCAGATCAAAGTGTGCCAATGAATAAAAGGGGAAAGAGAGTGGTAAACGTTGTAGAGGAGAGACAAAGCATTGCTCCAGAGTAGGTGTTAATGATAGAATGAAGATCTGATTGAAAAGGAAATAAAGCATGAAGACAGGATGCAATCACTCGGGGAAAGTATATCCAATCAGAGGACTGTGTTAATGGGTCTAAAGCTGTTGAACTCAGTATTGAATGTAGACCAATGTTTTGTCTCTTCTCAACAAGCATTACTACTGCCTTTGTATTCTGTGGAAGGGTCACCGGACCTGGAACTTTAACTCTGTTTTTTATGCCTCCAAAGATGCTGCCAGACCTGCTAAACTTTTCCAACAGCTTCTGTTTTCGTTACCTTTGCCTATGCTTTGTGTTCAATGGTGAAGTTGATCTTTAATCTCCCTCACCCTGTAACTTTGTCTTGACCTTTTAGCCCACATTCCTGTCTCCCCCTTTCAACAGCATAGAACATATAACATTACATAGAACATTGCAGCGCAGTACAGGCCCTTCGGCCCTCGATGTTGCACTGGCCTGTGAAACCAATCTGAAGCCCATCTAACTATCTAAAACACTCTCACGTTTTATCTTTTTACTGCAATTGAGTTTAAAGGCAGGGACACAAATTTCCAAGTATGCTTCCAAAACCTGGATGTAGTGCTGCTGTCATTCTGCTCAATTTCCTTTCCTCCCTTTCCAGGAACTTCATGTCCTTCCTAAAATATGGTGTTCAGAATTCACTATGTACTCAACTGGAGCTGACAGCACTATTTTATAAAGGTTTAGCATCACTTTCATGCTTTTTTACTCTCATCTTCCAGTACTGAAACCCAGAGTCCCACTGACAGTGCTTAATTATCTCAGTACTGACCCTCTGACAATGAGGCACTCCCTCCATACTGATCCTCTGACAGTACTGCACTATTTCAGTACTGATCCTCTAATCATGTGGCATACCCTCAATTCTGACCCGCTTAGAATGAGGGACTGCCTCAGTATTGACCCTCTGACGAAAAAGGACTGCCTCCAAACGGCTCTTCTGGCAGTGCTGCACTACTTCAGTACTGACCCTATAAGCGTGTTGCATTCCCTCAATTCTGACCCTATTATATCCGGGCAGTGCCTCACACCAGATCCTCTGACAATGAGGCAATCCCTCAGAACAGATCCTCTGACAAAGAGGTACTGCCTCAGAACTGACCGGCTGATAATAAGGTGCTCCTTCAGTACAGACCCTTTGATAATGAGTCCCTCCCTCAATCCTGACCCTCTGACAGTGCTGCATTACCTCAGTATTGACCATCTAAACTCCCTCAATTCTAATCCCTTTGCAATTAGGCAATGCCTCAGAATTGACCCGTTGACAATAAGGCATTCCCATCATTCTGACCTTCTGACAGTGCTGCATTACCTCAGTCCTGACACTCTTACAGTTCTTCAATACCTCAATATTGAGCCCCGGACATTTGAAACTCCCTGTATTCTGACTCCATCACATTGAGGCACTGCCTCGGAATGGATCCTCTAACAACGAGTCCCTCCCTGACTGCTCACCCTCAAACAATGAGACACTGCCTCAGAACTGACCTCGTGATAATAAGGCACTCCCTCGATGCTGATCAGCTGATTACGGGGCCCTTCCTCAGTAATGACCCTGTAAACATGATGAACTTGCTCAATTCCGACCACCTTAAATGAGGCACTGGTTCAGCATGCAACTCTGACAATAATGCTCTCCCAAACTTCTGACCCTCTGACACTGCTACAATACCTCAGTACTGACTCTCTGATCGTGTGGCACTCCACCAGT
This sequence comes from Rhincodon typus, assembly GCF_021869965.1. Taxonomy (NCBI): domain Eukaryota; kingdom Metazoa; phylum Chordata; class Chondrichthyes; order Orectolobiformes; family Rhincodontidae; genus Rhincodon; species Rhincodon typus. The sequence goes on along the minus strand of NW_025970012.1, from coordinate 8,455 downwards.
TTTGACCATTGAATCAGTATTGACCCTCTGACTATAATGCACTCCACGGTTCTGACCGTCTGACAGTGCTTCAATACCTCAGAGATAACCCACTAATCATATGGCCCTCCTTCAATCCATCCCCATTACATTGAGGCACTGCCTCAGAACAGACTCTCTGACAATGAGGCACTCCCTCAGTGTTGACCCTGTAACAATCCTCAGAACAGACTGACCCCCTTACGAAGAGGCACTGCCTCTGTAGTGACCTGCTGACGATAAGGCCCTCCCTCAGTATCTACCCTCTGATAGTGCTGCAGTCCTCAGTATTGATCCTCTAAATGTGATCCTCTGAATTCTGATCCCATTACATTGAGGCACTGCCTCACAATCGACCCACTGACAGCATCTCATTGGGGAAATGAAGTGTAGACTGGGTGACCGCTTTGCAGAACAGCTACAGACACTCTGACAAAGAGACACTGCCTCAGAACTGACACTCTGACAATGTAGCAGTATTTCAGAGCTGACCCTCCAGTCGTGAGGTAGTGCCTCAGAACTGACCCTCTGGTGGAGCTGAAGTACCTCAGTACTGACTCTTCAATCGTGAGGCACACCCGCAATTCTGACCCCCTTACAATGAGGCACTGCTCCAGAATTGACCCGCTTATAACTCCTTCAGTACTGACCCTCTGATAATGCGGCCCTCCATCAGAACTGATTCTGTCTCAATGGGTGACTCCTTCAAGACTGACTCTCCAGAAATGACATGATAGCCCTGCAGAGGGAGTCATTGTCACGGAAGCACTCCCTCAGTACCTCGCCTCTGACAGTTCTTCAATACCTCAGTACAGACCCTATGATAATGATGTACTCCCTTAGTAGTGACACTCTGAATGCAATACCTTACTACTGACCTTCTAATCATGTCATCCTCCCTCATTTCTAAATCCATTACATGGAGGCACTGCCTCAGAACTGACCAACTGTCAATAAGGCATTCCCTCAACTGATCCTCTGACAGTGCTACACTACCTCAGTACTGACTCGGTGTTGTGAGGTCCTTCCTTAATTCTGACCGTCTTAAACTGAGTCACTACCTCAGTATTAACCCTTTGACAAAGTGGCACTGCGTCAGAATTGACCTACTGACAATGGGGCACTCCCTCAGTGCGGACCGTCTGATAGAGGTTTGATATTGGGAGAGTACTGCCCTGCGAACAGGTCAATATTAAGGGGATGCCGCATTCTCGATTGCCAATATTAAGGGAGTGCTGCACTGCTTGTGGTCCGATAATAAACGAGTACTGCACTGGCAGAGAGTTCGCACCGAGGGAATGCTGCACTCTCAGATGATCAATATTAAAGGAGTATTTGACCCTCAGAGGTTTGATATTAGGGGAGTGCTGCACTGTGAGCAGGCAAATGTTAAAAGAATGCTACACTATCAGAGGGTCCATATTAAGGAAGTGCTCCACTATCGAGGGTCAATATTAAGGAAGTGGTGCACTGTTGGAGGTCAACTATTAATAGAGTACTGCAACTTCAGCGCGTGAGTGCTCAGACAGAGCAGCACAGCAAAGGGTCAGTACTGAGAGAATGCTCCATTGTCAGACGCTTAGCACTGAGGGAGTGCTTAATCAGAGATTTAGTACTGAGGGAGTGCTGCATTGTCAGAGCATCATCACTGAGGGAGTACCACAATATCGGAGGGTCAATATGAAGCATATGCTACACTGTCAGAGGGTCAATGATGACAGAATGGTGCGCTGTCAGAAGATCAGTAATAAGGGAAAGCTGCATTGTCAGAGGGTCAGCGTTAAGGGAGTGGTACACTAACAAAGAAGCAACTGTCAGAGAGCTGACCCTCTGACGATGAGGCACTCCCTCAGTACAATACACTCTGGAGTACTGATGACTGACATATGTTAACCCTCTGACATGCCAGTATTCCCTCAGCACTAACCTGACGACTGACCCTTTGAGAGAAATGTGACTCCCTTACTATTGGCCCTCTGATACTGGAGCACTCCCTCAATATTGCCACTCTGACAGTGCAGCATTCACTTAATATTGATTCATAGAATCCCTACAGTGTGGAAACAGGCCATTCAGCCCAACAAGTCCACACTGCCCCTCTGCAGAACATCTCTCCCAGAGACATTCCCCGATATTTCCCACGTGGAAGCCACCGAACCTGAACATCCCTGGGCACTATGGGCAATATAGCACAGCCAATCCACCTCGCCTTCATATCTTTGGACTGTGGGAGGAAACCGGAGCATCCAGAAAACACACAAACCCGCACAGACACGGAGAATGTGCAAATTCCACACAGACGGTCGGCCAAGGGTGGAATCGAGCCTGGGTCCCTGGCGCTGTGAGGCAGCAGTGCTAACCACCGAGCCACCGCGCCACCCTAGTTGATTTTGTGACAGGGCAAAACCCCTTTAAAATGGACCCGAGCACTCCATTAATATTTGCCTTCTGACAATGCAGCTCTTCCTCAGTACTGACTCTCCAACAGTGCAGCACTCCTCTAAATACTGTCAGAGAGTCAATACGAAGAGAATGCTGCACTGTTAGAGACAGTACTGAGGGGAACAGCACTATCAGAGGTTCAGTACTAAAGGTATGCTGCACTGTGGGAGGGTCAGTCAAGCGGGAATTCTGCACTGCCAGAGGGTCAACAATGAAGAAGAGCTACGCTGTCAATGTAATAGGGTCAGAACTGAATCAGTGCCTCATGATCAAAGGGTCAATACTGAGCCGGTGTCTCATTGCAAGGTGTTCAGAATTGAATAAGTCCTGTGGTAGTGCAGCACTCTCAGAGGTTCAGTACTGAGGGAGAGCATCATAATCAGTGGGTCAATACTGAGTGTGTGCCTTGTTGTATGTGGGTCACTTCTGAGGCAGTATGTCATTGTTGAATGGTCAGTCCAGAGTGAGATAGTCAATAGTCAATGTTGAGGCAGTGCCACCTTGCCTGTCAGTATTGAGGTAATGCCTCATTGTAAGGAGGTCAGAATTGAGGGAGTGGCAGACATTTAGAGGGTCACTACAGAGGCAGTGCAGAACCGTCAGAGGGTCAGTACTTGAGGAGAACCCCATTATCAGAAAGTCAATACTCATGGAGTGTCACATTGTCAATGGTTCAGTACTGAGGAATCACTTCATTATCAGAGGGTCAGTCCTGAGGCAGTGCTTCGTTGTCAGAAGGTCGGTGCTGAGGCAGTGCCACATTCTCAGAGGGTCAATATTAAAGTTTAGAATTGAGGGAGTTCTATATGATTATGTCACTCGGACAATGACGCACTCCCTCAGGAATGAGCCTCTGACAATCAGGCACTCTCTCAGTTCTGAATCTCTGACAAGGAAGCACTCCCTCAGTGCTCACCCTCTAACAGCGCTTCAATACCTCAATATGGACCCTCTGTCAATGAGGCACTCGCTGTGTACTGACCCTCTGATAGAGCTGCAATAGCTTACTACTGATCTTCTAATCATGTGCCCCCACCCCATTTCTAAATCTATTACATTGAGGCAATGCCTCAGAACTGACCCACTGACTATAAGGCAGTCCCTCAATACTGACCCGCTGATCATGAGGCTGTCCCTCAGTAATGACCCTCTAAATGTGAGGCACTCCCTTAATTCTGACCCTCTTGGGCACTACCTCAGTATTGACCAACTGATATAGAGGCACTGCCTCAGAATTGACATGCTAACAATGGTGCACTTGCTCAGGACAGACCCTCTGATAGAGTTGCAGGTTTGATATTAGGGCAGTGCGACACAGCGTTCAGATCAGAATTAAGGGAGTGCCGCACTGTCAGTGGACCAACATTATGGGAGTGCCACGCTGTCAGAAGGTCACTATTAATGGAGTGCTGCACTTTTGGTGAGTGAGTACTGAGGCAGTGCATCACTGTAAAGGGTCAGTAATCAGAGAATGCTCCATTTTCAGAGATTTAGCACAGAAGAAGTGCTTAATCAGAGAGTTATTTCTGAGGGCGTGCTGTATTGTCAGGGTTTCACACTGAGGGAGTATCACGCAATCAGAAGGCCAATATTAAGGAAATAGTGCACCGTTGGAGGCTTGATATGAGGGATTTTTGCACTGGCAGAGGGTTAATGATGTGGGAGTGCTGAAATATCACAGAATCAGTCCTGAGAGAGAGCTGCACGTTCAGAGAGTTCGTACTGAGGGAGTGCTATAATGTCAGAAGATTGATATCAAGGGAACGTTGCACTGCCGAAGGATCAGTAGTGCAGTACTTTCAGAAGGCCAATATTGAGGGAGTTCTGCTACACCATCAAGGAGTCAATGATGACAGAATACTGCACTGTCAGAAGATCAGTAGTGAGGGAAAACTGCATTGTCAGAGTGTCTTCATCAAGGAAGTGCCACGCTGTCGGAAGACTATTATTAAGGGAGTGCTGCGTCAATATTAGGGGTGTGCTGCACTAACAGAGGGTCAGGGATGATTGAGTGCTTAAATGTTGCAGATCCAGTACTGAGAGAATCCTGTGTTGTTACAGTGTCATCATTGAGGGAGTGCTGCACTGTTGAAGGGCCGATATTAAGGGAGTGTGACACTATCAGAGTGTCATTATTAAAGGTGTGCTACAGTATCAAAGGGTGAGTAATGAGGGAGTGCTGCACTGTCGGAGGGTCAGCACTGAGGTGTTCTGTACTGTCAGATGTTCAATATTAATGCAGTGCTTCACTTTCAGGGGTTTGATATTAGGGGAGTGCTGCACTGTGAGTTGGTCAATATTAAGGGAATGCTGAAACTGTCAGTGGGTTGATGCAAAGGGTGTGCAACACTGTCGGAGGGAGTGATGTACTATCAGAGTGTCATCGCTGACGGAGTTCCGCACTGACAGAGGGTTAATATTAAGGGTGTACTGCAGTGTCACTATTGATGATGTGCTGCACTGGGTGTCAGTATTGAGGGAATGCTCCATTGTTGTAGGATCAGTACTGAGGGAATGCTGGACTATCACAGGGCCAACATTAAGAGGGTGCTGTGCTGTCAGAAGGTCAATATTAAAGGAGCACTGCACCATCAGAGGGACCACACTGAGGGAGTGCAGCTGCTGCGAAGATCACTACAAAGGATATGGCATACTGCGAGAGGTCCATTTTATGGGGATTGATGAACTGAAGTGACCCCCCCCTTAGTGCTGACCCCCCACAGTGCTGGACCTCCCTCAGTGCAGCACTCCCTCAGTGCAGCACTCCCTCAGTGCTAACCTCTCTTCAGACCTGGTCGCCCTCAGTCCAGCGCTCCCTCATTGCTGGCCCCGCTCTGTGCAGCACTCCCACAGTGCTGATCCTCGTCAGTGCGAAACCCCTCAGTGCTGGCCCCTACACAGTGCTGCCCCCCTCTCCTCAGTGAAGCACTCCCTCATTGCTGGCACTCAGTGCTGACGCTCCCTCAGTGCAGCACACCCTAAGCGTTGATCCACATCTATCCAGCCCTCCCTCAGTGCCGAAACCCCTCAGTGCTGACCCCACTCAGTGCAGCAACTCCCTCATTGCCGCCCTCCCTCAGTGCCGCCCTGCCTCAGTGCAGCATTCACTCAGTGCTGACATCCCGCAGACATTCTCACAGCACTGACCCTCCCACAGACCCTCACAGCTGACACCCCACAGTGAAGCACTTCCTCAGTGATGACCCCATACAGACCAGCACTCCCTCAGTGCAGCATTCCCTCAGTACTGATCCCTTCAGTGCTGACCTCCCTTCAGTGCTGACCGCCCTTCACTGCTGAATCCCATCAGTGCTGACACCCCTCAGTGCAGCACTCCCTCAGTACTGACGCCTGCCCTCAGTGCAGCGCTCCCTTGGTGCTGAATCCATCTCAGTGGAGCACTCCCTCAGTGCTGACGCCTCCACAGTGCAGCACTCCCTCAGGACTCACCCCATCAGTGTTGACATCCCTTCAGTGCTGGCTGGCTTCAATGCAGCACTGCCTCAGTGCTGACTCTCTTCAGTAATAACCTCCTCAGTGCTGCCCCCTCCCCTCAGTGCTGACCCTCCCCCACCTTCAGTGAAGCACTCCCTCAGTGCAGCACTACCTCAGTGCTGACCCCGCTCACTGCTGACCTCCCTTCTCTGCTGCCCGGCTTCAGTGCTGATCCCCCTCTGTACCGCTCTCCCTTAGTGCACCACATCCTCACTACCTACCCCGTCAGTGCTGACCTCCCGTCAGTGCTGACCTCCCTTCAATGCTGACCTCTCTTCAGAAATGACCACCTTCAGTGCTGACCCCTCGAAGTGCTGACCCCACTCTGTCCAGCACTACTTCAATGCTGACATCCCCCCCCCCCGCCCCGGCTTTGTGCTGCACACCCTCAGTGCAGCCCTCCCTCAGTGCAGCTCTCCCTCAGTGCAGCACTCCCTCAGTGCTGACGCGCCCTCAGCGCAGCAATCCCTCAGTGTCGCACTCGTTCAGTACTGACCCATTCAGTGCTGACCTCCCTTCAATGCTGGCCGCCCTCTTTACAACACTCCCTCAGCGTTGACCCCTCTGCAGCACTCTCCCAGTGCTGACAGCACTCAGTGTTGCACTCCGTCAGTATAGCAGTCCCTCAGTACTGATCCCACCAGTGCTGACCACCCTTGAGTGCTGACCATCTTCAGTGCTGACCCTTCTGAATGCTGACCCCATTCTTTACAGCACTACTTCAGGGCTGACCACCCTCTCGGCAACAATCCCTCAGTGGTGACTTTACTTCAGTGCTGACTTCCTTCAGTGCTGAATTCCCTTCAGCGCTGTCCCCTCTCAGTGCAGCACTTGCTCAGTCCTGACCCCACTCAGTGTCCCACTTCCTCAATACTGACCTTCGGACAGTCTCACAGCACTGTCCCTCCGACAATGCAATGCACCCTCACAGCTGAAACCCCATAGTGAAGCACTCCCTCAGTGATGACCCCACACAGAGCAGCACTCCCTCAGTGCAGCACTCCCTCAGTGCTGACCTCTGCCCTCAGTGGAGCACTCCCTCAGTGCTGTCGCCCCCTCAGTGGAGCACTCCCTCAGTGCAGCATTTCGCCAGTGCAGAACTCCCTTGCTGATGACCAGACTCTGCAGTGCTCCATCAGCGCTGACACCTCTCAGTGCCGCACTTCTTCAATACTGACCCTCGGACAGTCTCACAGCACTAATCCTCCAACAGTGTCGGACTCCCTCACGGCTGACACCCCTCAGTGAAGCCCTCTCTTCAGTGCTGACACCATCCCTCAGTGCTGACCATCTCTCACGTCTGACCCCACCCCACAAGTGCAGCACTCCCTCAGTGCAGCAGACCCTCAGTGCTGACACCCCTCAGTACTGGAACCCCCTCAGTGCTGGAACCCCCACAGTGCTCGACACCCCACAGTGCTGGGCCCCCCAAAGTGCTCAGTGCACTGCCCTCAGTGCAGCATTCCCTCAGTGCTAACCTCCCTTCAGTGCTTGCCGCCCTCAGTGCTGCCCCGCTCCCGTCAGTGCTGGCGTCCCCGTCAGTGAAGCACTCCCTCAGTGCTGACCCCTCTCCGTGCTAAACCCTCTCAGTGCTGATCCCCTCAGTGCAGCAACTCCTTCAGTGAAGCACTCCCTCAGTGCAGCCCTCCCGCAGTGCCGCCCTCCCTCTGTGCCACCCTGCCTCAGTGCTGCATTCCCTCAGTGCTGACATCCCTCAGACAGTCTCACAGCACTGACCCTCCCACAGACCCTCACAGCTGACACCCCAACATTGAAGCACTCCCTCTGTGTTGACCCCACTCAGAGCAGCACTCCCTCAGTGCAATATTCCCTCAGTACTGATCCCTTCAGTGCTGACCTCCATTCAGTGCTGACCTCCCTTCAGTGCTGAATCCCATCATTGCTGACACCCCTCAGCGCAGGACTCCCTCAGTGCGTATTCCCTTCAGTGCTGTTCGCCCTCAGTGCAGCACTCCCTCAGTGTTGACGCCCCCACAGTGCAGCACTCCCTCAGGCCTCAACCCAACAGTGCTGACCTCCCTTCAGAGCTGAACGGCTTCAATGCAGCACTCCCTCAGTGCTGACCCTCTTCAGTAATAACCTCCTCAGTGCTTCCCCGCTCCCCTGAGTGCTGGACCCCCCGTCAGTGAAGCACTCCCTCAGTGCAGCACTCCCTCAGTGCTAACCTCCCTTCAGTGCTGGCCGCCCTCAGTGCAGCACTCCCTAAGTGCTGACCCCACTAATTGCAACAGTGCCTCAGTGCTGACCCCGGTCTGCGCAGCATTCCCTCAGTGCTGACATCCCTCAGACAGTCTCACAGCTCTGTCCCTCCAACAGTGCAATGCACCCTCACAGCTGACACCCCACAGTGAAGCACTCCCTCAGTGATGACCCCACACAAAGCAGCACTCCCTCAGGGCAGCATTCCCTCAGTACTGGTCCCTTCAGTGCTGACATCCCTTCAGTGCTGACCCCCATCAGTGCTGACACCCCTCAGTGC
>NW_025970011.1:0-13130 GCF_021869965.1 Rhincodon typus | reverse complement strand
GAAGGTTGCAGGAACAGCAACTCATATTCCGCTTGGGAACCCTGCAGCCCAATGGTATCAATGTGGATTTCACAAGCTTCAAAATCTCCCCTCCCCCTATCGCATCCCAAAACCAGTCCAGCTCGTCCCCGCCTCCCTAACTTGTTCTTCCTCCCACCTATCCCCTCCTCCCACCTCAAGCCGCACCCCCATCTCCTACCGACTAACCTCATCCCGCCCCCTTGACCTGTCCGTCCCCCCTGGACTGACCTATCCCCTCCCTAACTCCCCACCTCCACTCACCTTTACTGGCTCCATCCCCGCCTCTTCGACCTGTTTGTTTCCTCTCCACCTATCCTCTCCTCTAGCCATCTTCTATCCGCCTCCCACTCTCTCCCTATTTATTTCAGAACCCCCTTCCCCTCCCCCTTTTCTGATGAAGGGTCTAGGCCCGAAACGTCAGCCTTTCTGCTCCTATGATGCTGCTTGGCCTGCTGTGTTCATCCAGCTCTACACCTTGTTGTCTCGGATTCTCCAGCATCTGCAGTTCCTACTATCTCTTATCCTACTCCTGCTCCTATTTTCTACGTTACTGTGCTCACACCACCAACTCCTTCCTCAGGCTGCTGATAGGATTCTGTGCCCTGAGACAGAAAGTTCGATCGACGTTTGAAGCCAATGAGGAACTTTTGAAATGTGTTCGATGCAATGTTGGAAAAGCAGCAGCCATTCCCATACAGCAAAATCCCCAAAACAGCAATGTGATAATGAACAGATAATCTGCGTTCAGTACCACTCATTGAGGGATAAGTTGGCAAGACACCACGGACAATCCCACTGCTCTGGAAATCGTGTCCCAGGATCATTTACGTCCAGCTGAGAGATAGTCAAAATTCTTCTTTTTGATTTTGATTTTGATTTTCTTTATCATTTTCAGAATGCATACAGAAAAATTCCAAAGAAAACTGTATTCTCTTGTACAGCTTTGCATTTAAATTCTGCTTCTTTTAAAAATGGACAACCTTGCTGGACTCATTAAATGACTGAGGCTGATCACATGATCATATTTCTGGAAGCTTCTGAACATGTTGCATTGTACAGGCATTCCAGCGAAAGCTGACACAAAGGATAGCAGATGAGCTGTCTGCTTCCAAACAGCTGCGGACAAAGAAAATCATCAAAACCCATTATGCCGAAGCGAGCAGGAATACTCGTATAGTCACCTCATCACCTCATAATAGAAACTTGGATGGAGAGGTAAAGCTATACGGTTAGCTTAACAACCTTCCAAGTATCACATTGAGATGGGTCATCAGCATTTGAAATGACTGACTTCATCATATGACTGAAATTGAAGCTTCTTCAATTGCTTAAATATACAATTCTGAGATTCTAGGTCAGTTGCTGTTTGACCTCTAGAGGGAGGAAAGGACTGTTGAGTTGACACGCCATCACTGTCTCCGAGTTGCCAAATGGAAAGAAGCCTAGGCTTTGCCTGCAAGAAGGAGAACTACCAGGCCCAGCTCAATGAGGAAATTATTATTGAGCACTGACCTCCTAACTCTCAAGAGCTGATTTTTAAAATGCTGGATTTACCAAAACTTGTACTTTGTAACTGCCTCCTGTTTGAGTGTATGAATGGAGCCAGGCAGCGGCTGTCCTGCTTTTTGAATATTTTTGTTAATAAGCCCTGTCTTTGATGTCATCTTAGAAGATTTTGATGTGGGTTTATTTTGAAAATTGGAACCTGAAAACTAGAGTTTGGGGGACACCTTTCGGCCTGCTTCAGTAAGGGATGAGAGTCAAAAAGGAAAGGCATAAATCAACCAATACCTCACTGCATTGAGCTTAATAGGAAAAAAACAATCAAATTTTGACATCACTTCCATTCCTACTTTGTCTGTAACAGCCTATAATTCCTTTCCTATCCTCCTTTCTTGAACACATGGCATCAAACAGAATGAGATCTTCCGCTCTGACAGTAATTATTTGACACCTAAGGAAAGAATGATTGAGGCAGCAATGGGATTGTTGATACTTTTCTTGGTTCTCCATTGTTTTGTTAATGTCCTTATCCCATCTCCAAGCTGTTCAACTGACCTACCAAGTCTTAAAAACAGACAGAAACCAAGCAAAGGAAATTTGTTCATGGATTTTCTGCTTGGTCATTCTTGGAAAAATGTGAGTGGTTTATTTGAGATGTTGTCACACACAGATTGAAAAGAGGAACTCTTAATTGTACATATTTGAATGAAGTAGCATCGTTATCTGGACTCCTAACATTTCCGAATGTTGACAGCCCTGATAACACCAGGCCCAGCTCAATGAGGAAATTATTTTTGAGCACTGACGTCCTAACTCTCAAGAGCTGATTTTTAATATGCTGGATTTAGGCACAACTCCTTCATTTGGAAATGTCTTTGCAGAATGGTTCCAATAATGATTCATCCTCCCAAATTTCTGACCACTGGCAGTCTCTGCTGTTTAAATTTAAACTCAAACAGTGTATTATCGGGGGTAAATTAGACATTTTAATCTGACTTTTTACTAATTGTACTCCAAAGTGTACAGCATCCTACTCACCAAAGATGGATAAAAAAACCTTCCAATATTTCTGCAATCCAAGCTAACATCTAGCAATCAACATCATTAAAACAGATTATCCGGTCATATATTTCATTGTTATTTGTAGAACATTATACAAATGCCACATTTCCTGACAACTACAGCAGCGACAGCAACTCAAAGGTAATTAACTGGCTGTGAGGTGCTTGGTGTCATATGTAGGCATGGCACTGTATTAAGTTCTTTAATTCTGTCTGACTTTCTCACAGTCTTTCTCCTTCTCTGCACCCTTCACCCTGCTTTTACATAGATATTTGATTTCTGAATCTCTCTGTAATACACTGTTGTATCAACTGTAACAAGCTAGGAACTAATTAGCCAGGAGCCATTTGTTATGTGCATATGTTCCGGGATGGTGCACATTCATGTACTGAAGATGTCAGTTTTCGCTCCAGCGAAGTATCTTATCCAATGCATCAATGCTTCTCTTATTCCTCTCAAAACTTGATGCTCCCCTAGCCGAACTGTTGCATTACAGTTACAAAACTGGCATCTACCTGACAATGTGGAAAATTGCCCAAGTATGTCCTGTACATAAAAATCAGGACAAATCCAACCCGACCAAATACCGTCCCTTCAGTCTACTCTTGATCATCAGTAAAGTGATGGAAGGTGTCATCAACAGTGCTATCAAGCAGCACCTGCTCAGCAATAAACTGCTCGGTGAAACCCAGTTTAGGTTCTGCCAGCGCCACACACTCCTGACCTCATTACAGCCTTAGTTCAAACATGGACAAAAGAACAGAATTCCAGAGGTGAGGTGAGAGTGACAACCTTTGACATCAAGGCTACATTCGACTGAGCATGGCATCAATAAGCCCTAGCAGTACTGGAATCATTGGGAATCAGGAGACAAACCCTCTGTTGGTTGGAGTCATACATGGCACATAGGAAGATGGTTGTGATTGCAGGAGGTCAGTCATCTCAGCTCCATATCTCTGCAGGAGTTCCTCAGGGTAGTGTCCTAAGCCCACCCATCTTCAGCTGCTTCATCAATGATCTTCCCTCCATCATAAGGTCAGAAGTGGGGATGTTCGCCAATGATTGCACAATATTTGGCACCATTTGCGATTCCTCCAATACTGAAGAATCCAATGTTCAAAAGCAACAAGATCTGATCAGTATCCAGGCTTGGGCTAACAAGTGGAAAGTAACATTTGTGCCATAGAAATGCCAGGCAATGATCACCTCCAATAAGAGACAAGCAAATCAATGCTCCTTGACATTCAATGGATTTAACATCACTGAATCCCCCACTTTCAACCTCCTGGAAGTTACTATTGATCAGAATCTCAACTGCACTTGCCATATAAACACAGTGGTTACAAGAATAGGTCACAGACTAGGGATACTGCAGTGAGTAACTCACCTCCTGACTCCCCAAAGCCCTTCCACCATCTACAAGGCACAAGTCAGGAGTGTGATAGAATATCCCTCACTTGCCTGTATGAGTGCAGCCCCAACGACACTCAGGAAGCTTGACACCATCCAGGACAAAGCAGCCCACTTGATTGGCACTGCATCCACAAGCATCCACACCCTCCACCACTGACGCTCAGTAGCAGCAGTGTGTACTATCTACAAGATGCACTGCAGAAATTCACCAAAGATCCTGAGACAGCACCTCCCAAATCCTTCCATCTAGGAGGGCAAGGGCAACAGTTGCATAGGAACGCCATCACCCACATGATCCCCTCCAAGCCACTTACCATCCATATTTGGAAATAATTTGCCATTCCTTCACTGTTGCTGGGTCAAAATCCTGCAATTCCCTACCTTTTAGCATTGTGGCTCAACCTACAGCACATGGACTGCAAAGGTTCAAGAAGGCAGCTCACCACCACCTTCTCAAGGGCGACTATGGACGGGTAATAAATGCTGGCCACCCAGTAATGCTCACACCACACAAGTTCAAAAAAAAAAGAAGCTAGGTTTGGAATACTTGGTATTGAAGGTTCCAGAGATTAATAAGTGTTTGGGTTAGTATTAGGCTATTCCGTCGCAGTGCGAAGAGTGCCATGTTGCAAGTGATTCCTAGTGAGATGACTGATGCGACAGTTAAGAAGGCACAACCACGCCTCTTCTTCCTCAGGTGGCTCAGGAAATTTGGCATGTCCTTAAGGACCTTACCAACTTTTACAGATGCAGCATCGAAAGCATACTGTCCGGGTACATAACGGCCTGGTATGGCAACTGCTCTGCCCAGGACCGTAAGAAACTACAGAAGGTGGTGTGCAAAGCCCAGCCCATGGAAGCCAACCTTACATTCATAGACTCTAATTACACAGCTCGCTGCTGCAGAAAGGTGGCCAATGTCATCAAAGATCCCTGGTAATGACCTCCTACAACCTCTTCTATCAGGCAGGAGGTACAGAAACCGGAACACACGCATGAGCAGGTTCAGGAACAGCTTCTTTCTGGCTGTTATTAGACTGTAGAATGTACTCTCTAGCCTCAAATTATGTAGCCTGCAATGCAACTTGTATGCCTCTAATTCTTTTTGATCTGTACATCCTTTGCTTGCTGTGATCGGCCTGTACCGCTCGTAAACAAAGGTTTTCACTGTATTTTAGTACACATGACAATAAATCAATCAATCAATTTACCTGAGCCCTTTATGCCCTCATGTCACATGTTGTACATTGATGAAATCATGAACCTGTCTTTTGAAGGTATGCTGGTATACTGAACATAAAGCATAACACGACATACTGGGAATCAGGGATATGTGATAGGATACCGCCCCGAAGGCACTAGGTAGCATGGCAAGCTCCATTGGGAGCATAAGCTCTAACATTTCCAAGTGTAAAATGTGATTACTTCTAGCATATGAAAACCATTAAACGTAATACTCTCTCTTTCAGCTGTAGATCGGTAACATCAACTCTGTCAGCAAAATAAGGAAGAGGAGATGGGGGTATGGGGGAAAGGGGAGAGGAAAGTAAAGGAAGAGAGGAGGTTGGGGGAGCATAGTGAAAGAAACTGCAGTAAGACTGGAGGTTATCTCATCAGGAAGAGGAAGACCAGATATTTATATAAGCTTGAGAGGAGTGGGACAGCATGGCAGCTCAGTGGTTAGCACTGTTGCCTCAAAGTACCAGGGAGCCAGGTTCGATTCCACCCTTGGGCAACTGTCTGTGTGGGTTTCCTCTGGGTACTCCAGTTTCCTCCCACAGTCCAAAGATGTGTAGGTTAGGTGGATTGGCCACACTAAATAGCCCATAGCATCAAGGGAGGTGAAGGTTAGGTAGATTAGCCACAGGAAATGCCAGACTACAGGGATAGGGTAGGGGTTGGGTCTGGGTGGGATGCTCTTTGGAGGGTTGAGTTGATGGGCTGAATGGCCTGCTTCCACATTGTAGGGATTCTATGAGGAGTAGGATGGGATCAGTTAAACTTACCTTAGGAATTTCTTTCAGAAAGACCTAGGGAAGGGGACAGCTTGAAGCATGTTTAACTTTGATTTCCCCTCAGAAGAGATCCTTTAAATTGAGAAGGAGGCAAAGGTCACTATGATCAGAAGTTCAGTTCAGCTGACATTGCAACAGGACAGAATGATCTTTGTCATTTGAAGAAATGACACCTGAGAGTGGGTGGAACTGGAACAGGAATCAGTTCATCGATGATTAATGAGACAATGTCATGACGAAGGAAAACATTTTGAATCAGCATGATGAAGGTCATGTTCCTAAGATGTGATTACAGAGGTTGAGATAGTGACACACAGTAGTAGGTTTGTGTGGAGGTGGACAATCTCCTTTCAGTTCAGCTTCATTCACCAATTATTGGCTGATCTGTACTTGAGGAGGTTGTTAGTTTAATAACACTTAAGATGAAGGAGGGTGAGCTAAGTGGGAATCTGTGTCAGAGTCAAGTTCTTACACCCTTATTAACATGGACTTATCCACATGGATAACTGGCATTAGAGGTTATATAATGGGTTTCTCCATAGTAGGGTAAGGTCATTTCAGAAGTCTACAAAATAAATATATAACCTGCAAGTCAAATTTAATACTAAATTTATCAGAAGAACTGACTTAAGGAAGAATCATATTGTCTCATACGCTGGATGAGACTCACATGGAACAATTCCATGTTCACCGCTCTCAACCCGCTTCTATTAATTATTTATCATATTTATTATTTATCATTTTTATACATTATTTACCATTCATATGAAATCAGCTACATCTCAGATTACACCATGCTGAAGTAGAGATGGGTCATTAGAATTTTATACCAGTTTGACAAAGCTTTTTTTTTTAACTCTATTTCTCCTAAGTGCCAAGGAGATGTCCAATTAACTTTTCATGTGCAGGAGTCACCAAAGACGTCAACAAGATAAATGACCTGTTACCCTGCTTGGAGTGATATTGGTTGAAGGAAGAGTGTTGGCCAGGCACAAAGAGTACATACTGGAGCACAGCCATGAGATCTATAATAGTTACCAGAAGCATCAGAAGTAGCAGGCAGGCGGAGGTTTGATCAAATAGCCCATCCAAAATAAAACAATCGCTTTGGCGTTCAATTAGATTTGTGGTTTTAATCTGCATCCTCCAGAGGAGCGTTTACCAAATAGGTACAACACAAAAATCAACATCACTGGGTAGGCGATGGCCTAGTGGTATTATCACTGGACTACTCATCCAGAGACCCAGATACTATTCTGGGGACCTGGGTTCGAATCCCACCATAGAAGGTGGTGGAATTTGAGCTCCAGAAAATATCTGGGATTAAGAATCTAATGATGACCGTGATCCCATCTGGTTCACTAATGCCCTTTAGGGAAGGAAACTGCCATCCTTACCTGGTCTGGCCTACATGTGACCCCAGACCCACAGCAATGTGGTTGACTCTTACCTGTCCTCTGGGGGGGGCGCAATTAGGGATGGGCAATAAATGCTGCCTGGCCAGTGATGCCCTCATCCTGTGAATGAATAAAAAAAAAATCACAACAACAGGCAGGCTGAGGGGTGATGTAATGAAGCTCATGTAAGGGAGTTAGATAAATAAACTACTTACCTGTTTACCTTTAGATGGGAGTCAAGAAAGAGACAGTCAATTTAAAGCAATGAGTAGAAGGATTGGTGGGTGGAGATGAAGTAATGTTTTTAAGCTCAGAAGGGACAAGGCCCTGAAACTCATTGTCTGAATGGAAGGTATGAGCAAAACTATTTTGTTTAAAATGGAAATACATTTAAAAACTACTTGAATGCGTATCTGAAGGGCTATGACTCCTTGCACTATGGTCTGAGTGTAGGAAGGTAGGACAGTTTTTGTCAGGTGGCACAAATATGGTGAGCTGAACAGCCCTCTTTTCAAACTGAAACTTTCCATGACAACAAGAGCAAATAATTGACCTTTCTTGGCACATTTATTTTGGTTGTGTTGAAAAATAAGAATAACACTGGACTCTAAATGTGGACATTGGCTGAAAAGACGATACTGATGTTAATGAAGTTTTGAAAAGTAAATGCGGGTGTTGGCAGAACGGAAGCCCGCATCCGTGTAATGGATGCCCTAAGGATTAAGGTGAGGCAATTTTGTGGGATAAGGTTCTACACTTGGTGAGTGCCAGCTATGGACAGCATGGTCCAAAACTGGCCTACTGTACTGATTAGGCGACTGATTGAAACAAGAATTAGATCTTCCACATGCGTGAAGGCATTAAATTGGCCAATGATTAGCAGAGGAAACTTCAGGCCTGTTTTGATCAGAATCACTCCAAGTGGCATGTGACTCATGCCATGAAGGTTATTTAAAAAATATTCTTGTGGAACCAGGATAGGAGCAGGACAGCCTCTCCTGCCCCATGGAAATCCTTAGAGTTGAAATTTATGAAATTAGAACTCTTCCAGTTACTGAGCAGCCAAATGTTGAAAATCAGAATAGAGGCCTAATTCAGAGGGAGTGCATGTACTCATAGAAAAAGGCACTTGGGTCCATCAAGTCTGCACTGATCAAATACAAGCACCTAACTATTCTCATTCCATTTTCTAGCACATGGGCCAGTACCTTGTATGCCTTGACCTTCACACGTGCACATCTAAATAATTAAATGTTTATCTCTACCATCCTTACACACAGTGAGTTCCAGATTCCCACTATCCTTTGGGTGAAAAATTTGCTCATATCCCATCTAAACCTCCTGCCCCTTACCTTAAATCTATGCCCCTTTGCTATTGATCCCTCCATCAAAGGGAATAGTTCCTTCCTGTTGGGCCTTCAGTTTGAAGCGAGGATGTGAGAATTCAGATTGTCTAAAATGTCAGCCATAACCAATGTTTACCACAAACTCAAATTACCTGGCATTTTTAAGAATAAAGTTCTAATTTTACTGCAGTATTTACTTGATCAATATGGATTCAATTTGATAAATTATTCAACCATTTTGGGAACTATAAAGAAATCTGGATAAAAACGCTTTCCCCTTCAATACCAAACAGATACAAAATAGAATTCTTTCACAAAGACTTGGTCGATAGCAGACATTTAATTGGATCAGACATAATTGATTAGTTCACTTGGTTTTGAGCTTTAGGACATGAAGAAAACCAATTTAGAAGCAGGGCAGAAACACATGAATTTTGATTTTATTTTTAAGGATTACCAAGAACTGTGTCAATGTCATTATAAAAATCAAAAACGATTGAGGCAGTAATTACTTCATTGTCATTGAGTCATTGAGGCAAAAGGCTGATAGAAATATACCTCTCTGATGCAATAAAGAGATTGCAAGAGAAGATTGAATTGCTTTGAAAACTGAAAGAAAGAAAGAAACTGTCATTGAAGATAATTCACTCAAGAAACTTAAGAAAC
The DNA here is from genome assembly GCF_021869965.1 of Rhincodon typus. Classification (NCBI taxonomy): domain Eukaryota; kingdom Metazoa; phylum Chordata; class Chondrichthyes; order Orectolobiformes; family Rhincodontidae; genus Rhincodon; species Rhincodon typus. The sequence continues at coordinate 3,707 of NW_025970011.1, read as the reverse complement.
ACCGAGCTGTCTGGTTATCATACAAACGTTTCGTCACCATGGCAGATAACACCATCACTGTGGCCTCCAATGAAGCTTCAGTACTTTATATGCACAAACTACAGTTTGGAGAATTAGAATCATACAGATGTACAGCATGGAAACTGACCCTTTGGTCCTACTCGTCCATGTTGACCAGATATCCTTAATTAACTGAACCTCATTTGTCAGTATTTGGCCCATATCCCTCTAAACCCTTTTTATTCATGTATCCATCCAGATATCTTTTAACTGTTGTAATTGTACCCACCTCCACCACCACATCTGGCAGCTCATTCCATACACAAACCACTGTCTGCGTGAATAAGTTGTCCCTTAGGTCCCTTTTATATCTTTCCCCTCTCACCTTAAACCTATGCCCACTAATTTTGGATTCCTCTACCTTGGGAAAAAGATTTTGGCTATTCACCCTGTACATGCCAATCATGATTTTATAAAAACCTCTGTAAGGTCACCCCTTCAGCCTCCGATGCTCCAGGGAAAATATCCCCAGCCCATTCAGCCTCTCCCAATAGCTCAAACCCTCCAACCCCAGCAACATTCTTGTAAATCTTTTGTGGCACAGGTACATACAAATTAAACATACATATCTTGGAGCAAAAAACAAGAACTGAATGGGGGAGAAGCAGCGAAAATATAACTGAGGGCCTTTTAACTGCCTCCTCCCTCATCTAGTTCTTGCTTTCTGGTGAGTGCCTGGGTGAATATTGTGTCACTGGACCTAGTAATCCAAAATAAAAACCGAAAGAACTGCGGATGCTGTAAATCAGGAACAAAAACAGAAGTTGCTGGAAAAGCTCAGCAGGTCTGGCAGCATCTGTGAAGGAAAAAAACAGAGTTAATGTTTTGGGTCAGAGGAAGGGTCACTGGACCTGAAACATTAACTCTGTTTTTTCCTTCACAGATGCTTCCAGGCCTGCTGAGCTTTTCCAGCAACTTTGTTTTTGTGCTAGTAATCCAGAACTTCAAGCTAATGTTCTGGGGATCTGAGTTCAAATCTCCCCCACAACAGCTGGTAAAGTTTGAATTCAATAAAAATCTAATACCAAACATTGTTGTAAAAGCCTATGTGGTTCAATAATGCCCTTTAGGGAAAGAAGCTTACTGTCTTTGTCTGGTCTACACATGACGCTAGACCCACAACAATGTGGTTGCCTCTTAACTGCCCTCTGAGCAATTAGAGATGGGCAATAAATACTGGCCCAATGATACCCACACCCCATGAACAAATTTTAAAAAAAGCTTTACTTTGTTCTATTCATTTTTACATGCTATTCATTGATAATATCTGCATGGTATCCAGAACTGAAACCTTTTATTCTGTTCTCTCCATATATGTGGACTTATCTATTCAAAGCTACCATCATTTTGTACGTCTTTAAAGAAGATTCCTGATCAATGACAGGTCAGACAATGGCATGGAAGAAAAATCTTTCTGACCTTTTTTGTGATTATCCCAGAATCAATTCCCTAACAACCTCAGTTTCTCCTGCCCTGCCAAATATGAATGGCTGATAGTAAACACAGATAGGCAATCTGAGATCAGAATTCTCTTGTCTGTGGGGTTTAACTGAGGAGCCATTTATTTGGTTGCTTAACATGTGTCTCAGAGTAATGCCAATGGCACAGGGCTTGGTCGTGGCTGAGGTAACTCACATCTGCCTTGTCTCCTAACCCTAAAATAAAATCAACATACCCAGCTACACTTCAGTGAATAACCACCAAGGACCCGCCTTTGAGCAGAGACCTGAAGAAGAAGAGGGTTTAACTATTCAATGGGCAAGCATTAGCTTCACCATGCAGGTCTAACAACTTCCATTTACATAGCATCCGTTATGATTCCAGCTGTAAGTAATACTTGACAAGTCAGATTTCAGAATTAAATCCGACTTGATGGATTGTATGCTTTATATTTTGCCATGGTGGTCAGTCACTGAACATGGTCACAAGAAGCTGCCAATGTACTTTTAACAAAAGAACATCAAAGTTTACAACACATAGCACAAAGGAAAATGTTAACTATCACACTACACAATAACAAACAGAACACAGAACGGTACAACACAGGAATGAGTTGAAATAATCTTATTAAAGATATCAGAAATAAAGACTCATCCCTTTTACTCTCAACAACAGCTTTTCAGAACCTCAAACCTCAGTGAAAGATCATCCATTTCCACTTTAATATTCCTTGTTTATTGGGCATGGCTGTACTTAGTTTCTTTCCGAAAACCTCTGCATCCACCTATTGCTTTTTTTTTGTTAATATCCTCCCCTAAGGCGCTTAAATAAATTGCTACACAGCTCATTTACTACTTACCGTAAACACACGTATTCAATTGCCTGTAGGATGCCTTCTTCATTTACACCTTAAAGCCTTCTGTTTCTGTTACTCTTACTAACTTGCAATCCACTCAAGACTTTTTTTCTTCTGCCCTACATGTTACAAGCACTACTCAACTGCTCTGCTGTATTACAGGCCTTTTCTCTCTGAATGATCTGTTCCCTTTTCTGAAAGAAACCCGCACAGTCACTAACATTCTTGATGGTTGTACTTTTGGAAAGGAAACTTATTTTTGTTACAGTCTCCATGTAGCACAGAACACTTTTTTTTTCCTCTGTTCTACCCTATTTTTTGAAAGCACCTATTAGTCATCTCAAGATTTTTAAAAATTTGTAAACAGTTTCCCAGGCAACCTGCATCACTGAGCTTAAAAATGAAATTAAAACTATGTCTCCCCTCCTTAACACATTGCATTGAAATAAAAAGTAGACATAAACCTATGCATTGTCCTATCCACTTTGGAACCTAAGTCTCTAAGCAATATTTATAACAGCACACACCCTTAATATCTCAAAAGAAGCTTTGAACTAATGTGATATTAAACCTTATAAGAATATTAGGCAACATGTACAGGTTTAAAGGAGCACCTTAGAGGAGAATAGAGAGCTGTAAGGAAGCAATTGCAAATTTTTTTATATCTAAGAATGAAGGAATGGCTGTCAATGCTGGGGTAAAGGAATAGGGGATGTAAGGAAAATGGAAGAGCTACCTATAACTGAAGAGTCTGAAGTCCCATCAGTTAATGAAGGCAGAGGAAGAATTCAACAAATTAACAGTAGGTGATGGACAGGTCAATGTTGCATGATGTTTAGAATTTTCAATGTATTGAAATAGGTTTAAAGTAATCAATGGTTCTGGAATATAATTCAATGAGGATTCAACTGAACCAATTTCTCTTGATACGCTTAGGAAGATTAATAGAGCTATTATTAGACTTGTTCAAGTAAAAGCAATACTCAAGTAATTGCATTCAGTTATGCCTGACCTGGAAATGCTGACTATTCCGCACCATTGCCTTGTCAAGTTAAACCTGGATACCATGGCAGAGATACTTTAAATGTAGTTGGCTTCAGCTTTTGCAGACAAGGTGAATATAGAGATTATAGAACTACTGCAGGTGAGAGTATAATACAGTTATTGGATGACTGTTATACAGAAATGACTACTAAAAGAGAGAAAGCAATTACTCCAATCACCAGGTGAACAAATTGTTGGGAATAAAAACCAAAAGAACTGCGGATGCTGTAAATCAGGAACAAAAACAGAAATTGCTGGAAAAGCTCAGCAGGTCTGGCAGCATCTGCGAAGAGAAAATCAGAGTTAA
>NW_025970010.1:11996-13135 GCF_021869965.1 Rhincodon typus | reverse complement strand
GTGTGTGTTTCCGTGTGTGACAGAGTGTGCGTGTGTTTGTGTTTGTGTTTGTGAGTGAGAGAGCATGGGTGTGTATTTGTTTTGTGTGTGAGAGAGAGTGCGTGCGTGTTTGTGTTTGTGGGTGTGGGAGAGAGTGTGTGCTTGTTTGAGTGTGTGAGAGTGTGTGTGTGTGTTTGTGTTTGTTAGTGAGCGAGCGTGGGTGCGTGTTTGTTATTTTGTGTGACAGAGAGTGTGTGTGTGTGTTTCTGTTTGTGTGCGAGAGCGAGTGTGTGCATGTTTGTGTTTGTGTGCGAGAGAGAGTGTGTGCAAGTTTGTGTTTGTGTGCGAGAGAGAGTGTGAGCATGTTTGTGTTTGTGTGCCAGAGAGAGTGTGTGCATGTTTGTGTTTGTGTGCAAGAGAGAGTCTGTGCATGTTTGTGTTTGTGTGCGAGAGAGAGTGTGAGCATGTTTGTGTTTGTGTGCGAGCGAGAGTCTGTGCTTGTTTGTGTGAGAGAGAGAGTGTGTGCGTGTTTGTGTTTGTGTGTGAGAGAGAGTGTGTGCGTGTTTGTGTTTGTGTGTGAGTGATAGTGTGTGCGTGTTTGTGTTTGTGTGTGTGGGAGAGAGTGTGTGTGTGTTTGTATTTGTGTGTGAGAGTGCACTTGTGTGTTTGCGTGTGATTGAGTATGCGTGTGTGTGTATTTGTTTGTGAGAGAGAGAATGTGTGTGAGAGGAAGTGTGTGTGTTTGTGACTGTGAGAGAGAGTGTGTGCGTGTTTGTGTGTAAGAGTGAGTGTGTTCGTGTTTGTGGTTGTGTGTGAGAGAGAGTGTATGCGTCTTTGTGTTTGTTTGTGTGAAAGAGAGTGTGTGTGTTTGAGTGTGTGAAAGAATGTATGCGTGTTTGTGTTTGAGTGCGAGAGAGAGTGTGTGCATGTTTGTGTTTGTGTGTGAGAGAGAGTATGTGCGTGTTTGTATGTGTGAGAGAGAGTGTGCATGTTTGTGTGAGAGAGAGTGTGTGCGTGTTTGTGTGTAAGAGTGAGTGTGTGCGTGTTTGTGTGTCAGAGAGCATGTGCGTGTTTGTGTTTGTGTGTGAGACAGTGTGTGCATATTTGTGTGTCAGAGTGTGTGCGTGTTTGTGTGTGTGAGAGAGAGTGTGCATGTTGTG
>NW_025970010.1:11254-11896 GCF_021869965.1 Rhincodon typus | reverse complement strand
GGTTGTGTGTGAGAGAGAGTGTGTGCGTGTTTGTGTGTGAGAGAGAGTGTGTGCGTGTTTGTGTTTGTGAGAGAGAGTGTGCATGTTTGTGTGTGAGAGAGAGAGAGTGTGTGCGTGTTTGTATTTGTGAGTGAGAGAGCGTGGGTGCATGTTTGTTTTTGTGTGCGAGAGAGGGTGTGTGCGTGTTTGTGTTTGGGTGTGAGAGAGAGTCTGTGCATGTTTGTCTTTGTATGTGAGAGACAGTGTGTGCCTGTTTGTGTGTGAGGGAGAGTGTGAATTTGTTTGTGTGTGTGTGAGAGAGAGTGCATGCCTGTTTGTGTGAGAGAGAGTGTGTGTGTTTGAGTGTGTGAAAGAGTGTGTGCGTGTTTGTATTTGTGAGTGAGAGAGCGTGGGTGCATGTTTGTTTTTGTGTGCGAGAGAGAGTGTGTGCGTGTTTGTGTTTGTGTGTGTGTTAGAGAATGTGTGCGTGTTTGTGTGTGAGAGAGTATGTGTGCATGTTAGTGTTTGTTTGCGAGAGAGAGTATGTGCATGTTTGTGTTTGTGTGTCAGAGACAGTGTGTGCGTGTGTGTTTGTGTGTGAGAGAGAGTGTGTGCGTGTTTGTGCTTGTGTGTGAGAGAGAGTGTATGTATATTTGTGTTTGT
>NW_025970010.1:9117-11154 GCF_021869965.1 Rhincodon typus | reverse complement strand
AGGGAGTGTGTGCGCGTTTGTGTTTGTGTGTGAGAGAGAGTGTGTGCATGTTTGTGTTTGTATGTGAGAGAGAGTGTATGCGTATTTGTGGTTGTGGATGGGGGAGGGAGTGTGTGTGCGTTTGTGTTTGTGTGTGTGTTCGAGAGTGTGTGCGTGTTTGTGTGTGAGAGAGTGTGTGTGCATGTCAGTGGTTGTTTGCGAGAGAGAGTATGTGCGTGTTTGTGTTTGTGTGTCAGAGACAATGTGTGCGTGTGTGTTTGTGTGTGCGAGAGAGAGTGTGTGTGTGGTTGTGCGTGTGAGAGAGTCTGAGCGTGTTTGTGTTTCGATATGAGAGACAGTGGTTGACTGTGTTTGTGTGTGAGAGAGAATGTGTGCATGTTTGTGAGTGAGAGAGGGTGTGCTTGTTTGTATTTGTGACTCAGATTAGCGTGGGTGCGTGTTTGATTTTGTGTATGAGAGAGAGTGTGTTAGTGTTTGTTTGCGAGAGAGAGTATGTGCATGTTTGTGTTTGTGTGTCAGAGACAGTGTGTGCGTGTGTGTTTGTGTGTGCGAGAGAGAGTGTGTGTGTGGTTGTGTGTGTGAGAGAGTCTGAGCGTGTTTGTGTTTCGATATGAGAGACACTGGTTGACTGTGTTTGTGCGTGAGAGAGAATCTGTGCGTGTTTGTGTTTGTGAGTGAGAGAGAATGTGCACGTGTTTGTGTTTGTGAGTGAGAGAGAGTGTGTGCGTGTTTGTGTTTGTGAGTGAGAGAGAGTGTGTGCGTGTTTGTGTTTGTTTGCGAGAGGGAGTGTGTGCATGTTTGTGTTTGTGTGTGAGAGAGAGTGTATATGTATTTGTGTTTGTGTGTGTGGGAGAGAGTGTGCATGTTTGTGTTTGTGTGTGAGAGAGAGTGTGTGCGTGTTTGTGTGTGTGATTGTATGCGTACTTGTGTTTCTGAGTGAGAATGTGTGCGTGTTTGTGTTTGTGAGCAAGAGAGAGTGTCTGCATGTTTGTGTTTGTGAGCGAGAGACAGTGTGTGCGTGTTTGTGTTTGTGAGCGAGAGAGAGTGTGTGCGTGTTTGTGTTTGTTGTGAGAGAGAGTGTGTGCGTGTTTGTGTTTGTTGTGAGAGAGAGTGTGTGCGTGTTTGTGTTTGTGAGCAAGAGAGAGTGTGTGCATGTTTGTGTTGGTGAGCGAGAGAGACCGTGTGCGTGTTTGTGTTTGTGAGCGAGAGGGACAGTGTGTGCATGTTTGTGAGCGAGAGAGAGTGTGTGCATGTTTGTGTTTGTGTGCGAGAGGGACAGTGTGTGCATGTTTGTGTTTGTGTGCGAGAGAAAGTCTGTGCGTGTTTGTGTGTGTGATTGTATGCGTACTTGTGTTTCTGAGTGAGAATGTGTGCATGTTTGTGTTTGTGTGGGAGACAGAGTGTCTGCATGTTTGTGTTTGTGAGCGAGAGAGACTGTGTGCATGTTTGTATTTGTTGTGAGACAGAGTGTGTGCGTGTTTGTGTTTGTGAGCAAGAGAGAGTGTCTGCATGTTTGTGTTTGTGAGTGAGAGACAGTGTGTGCGTGTTTGTGTTTGTGAGCGAGAGAGAGTGTGTGCGTGTGTGTTTGTGTGTGCGAGAGAGAGTGTGTGTGTGAGAGAGTCTGAGCGTGTTTGTGTTTCGATATGAGAGACAGTGGTTGACTGTGTTTGTGAGTGAGAGACAGTATGTGCGTGTTTGTGTGTGAGAGAGAGTGTGTGCGTATTTGTGTTTGTGAGTGAGAGAGGGTGTGTGCGTGTTTGTGTTTGTTTGCGAGAGGGAGTGTGTGCATGTTTGTGTTTGTGTGTGAGAGAGAGTGTGTGCGTGTTTGTGTTTGTGTGTGAGAGAGAGTGTGTGCGTGTTTGTGTTTGTGTGTGTGAGAGTGTGTGCATGTTTGTGTTGGTTTGCCAAAGACAGTGTGTGCGTGCTTGTGTTTGTGTGTGAGAGAGAGTGTAGGTGTATTTGTGATTGTGGGTGTGGGAGAGAGTGTGCATGTTTGTGTGTAAGAGTGAGTGTGTGCGTGTTTGTGGTTGTGTGTGA
>NW_025970010.1:7623-9017 GCF_021869965.1 Rhincodon typus | reverse complement strand
ATTTGTGATTGTGGGTGTGGGAGAGAGTGTGCATGTTTGTGTGTAAGTGTGAGTGTGTGCGTGTTTGTGGTTGTGTGTGAGAGAAAATGTATGTGTATTTGGGTTTGTGGGTTTGGGAGAGAGTGTGTGCCTGTTTGTGTGTGAGAGAGAGTGTATGCATATTTGTGTTTGTGTGTGTGGGAGACAGTGTGTGCGTGATTGTGTTTGTGTGTGAGAGAGTGTGAGTGTATGTTTGTGTTTATAAGTGAGAGAGTGTGGGTGCATGTTTGTGTTTATGAGTGAGAGAGTGTGGGTGCGTGTTTGTGTTTGTTTGTGAGAAGAGTGTTTGCATGTTTATGTTTGTGAGTGAGAGAGAGTGTGTGCGTGTTTGTGCTTGTGAGTGAGAGAGAGTGTCTGCGTGTTTGTGTTTGTGTGTGTGTTAGAGAGTGTGTGCGTGATTGTGTTTGTGTGTGAGAGAGAGTGTGTGCTTGTTTGTGTTTGTGTGTGAGAGAGAGTGTGCATGTTTGTTTTTGTGTGCGAGAGAGAGTGTGTGTGTGTTTGTGTGTGAGAGAGAGTCTGAGCGTGTTTGTGTTTGGGTGTGAGAGACAGTGGTTGACTGTGTTTGTGCGTGAGAGAGAGTCTGTGCCTGTTTGTATGTGAGAGAGAGTGTGTGCGTGTTTGTGTTTGTGAGTGAGAGAGAGTGTGCGCGTGTTTGTGTTTGTGAGTGTGAGAGGGTGTGTGCATGTTTGTGTTTGTATGTGAGAGAGAGTGTGTGTGTGTTTGTGTTTGTGAGTGAGAGAGAGACTGTGCGTGTTTGTGTTTGTGTGTGAGAGAGTGTGTGTGTGTGTTTGTGTTTGTGAGCGAGAGAGAGTGTGTGCGTGTTTATGTGTGAGAGAGAGTGTCTGCATGTTTGTGATAGTGTGCGAGAGAGAGTGTGTGCGTGTTTATGTTTGTGTGTGAGAGAGCGTGTAGGTTTATTTGTGATTGTGGCTGTGGGAGAGAGTGTGTACGTGTTTGTGTTTGTGTGTGAGAGAGTGTATGCCTGCTTGTGTTTGTGTGTGAGAGAGAGTGTAGGTGTATTTGTGATTGTGGGTGTGGGAGAGAGTGTGCGTGTTTGTGTGTGAGAGAGAGTGTGTGCGTTTTTAAGTGTGAGAGACAGTGTGTGCTGTCTGTGTTTGTGTGTGAGAGAGAGTGTGTGCGTGTTTGTGTGTAAGAGTGAGTGTGTGCGTGTTTGTGGTTGTGTGTGAGAAAAAGTGTATGCGTATTTCGGTTTGTGGGTTTGGGAGAGAGTGTGTGCGTGTTTGTGTGTGAGAGAGAGTGTGTGCATGTTTGTATTTGTGAGTGAGAGAGCGTGGGTGCGTGTTTGTTTTTGTGTGTGAGAGAGAGTGTGTGTGTGTTTGTGTGCAAGGGAGAGA
>NW_025970010.1:5293-7123 GCF_021869965.1 Rhincodon typus | reverse complement strand
TGTGTGAGAGAGTTTGTGCATGTTTGTGTGTGTAAGAGAGTGTGTGCGTGTTTTTGTGTGTGTGTAAGAGAGAGTATATGTGTATTTGTGTTTTTGTGTGTGGGAGAGAGTGTGTTTGTGTTTGAGTGTGTGAGAGAGTGTTTGCGTGTTTGTGATTGTGAGTGAGAGAGCGTGGGTGTGTGTTTGTTTTTGTGTGTGAGAGAGAGTCTGTGTGTGTTTGTGTTTGTGTGCGAGAGAGAGAGTGTGAGCATGTTTGTGTTTGTGTACAAGAGAGAGTATTTGCGCATTTGTGTTTGTGTGTGTGTGAGAGAGTGTGTGAATGTTTGTGTTTGTGAGTGTGTGAGAGAGTGCGTGCATGTTTTTGTGTGTGAGAGATGGTGTGTGCGTGTTTGTGTTTGTGTGTGAGAGAGAGTATGTGAGTGCTTGTATGGTGTGAGAGAGTGTGTGCATGTTTGTGTGTGTGATTAAGAGTGTGTGCATGTGTGTTTGTGTGAGAGAGTGTGCGCGTATGTTTGTGTGTGAGAGAGTGCACTTGTGTGTTTGCGTGTGAGTGAGTGCGCATGTGTATGTATTTGTTTGTGAGAGAGAAAGTGTGAGAGCAAGTGTGCGTGTTTGTGACTGTCAGAGAGAGTGTGAGCGTGTTTGTGCTTGTGTGTGTGAGAGAGGGCGTGCATGTTTTTTTGTGTGAGAGAAAGAGTGTGCTTGTTTGTGTGTGAGAGAGAGATTGTATCATTGTTTGTCTGTGTGTGTGAGAGAGTGTGTTCATGTTTGTGTTTGTTTGTGAGAGAGAGTGTGTGCGTGTTTGTGTTTTTTGTGAGAGAGAGTGTGTGCATGTTTGTGTTTGTGTGTGAGAGAGAGTGTGCGCTTGTTTGTGTTTGTGTGTGAGAGAGAGTGTGGGCGTGTTTGTGTTTGAGTGTGTGAGAGAGTGTGTGCGTGTTTGAGTGTGTGAGAGAGTGTGTGCGTGTTTGTGTTTGTCATTGAGAGAGCGTGAGTGCGTGTTTGTTTTTGTGTGTGAGAGAGAGTGTGTTCGTGTTTGTGGTTGGGTGTGAGAGAGAGTCTCTGCATGTTTGTGCTTGTGTGCGAGAGAGAGTGTGTGTGTGTTTGTGTGTGAGGGAGAGTGTGAGCTTGTTTGTCTGTGTGTGAGAGAATGTGTGCGTGTTTGTTTAAATGTGTGAGTGTGTGAGTGCTTGTGTTTGTGTGCGAGGGAGAGTGTGTGCGTGTTTGTGTTTGTGTGCAAGAGAGAGTATGTGCGTGTTTGTGTTTGTGTGTGTGGGAGAGAGCGTGTGTGTGTTTCCGTGTGTGACAGAGTGTGCGTGTGTTTGTGTTTGTGAGTGAGAGAGCATGGGTGTGTATTTGTTTTGTGTGTGAGAGAGAGTGCGTGCGTGTTTGTGTTTGTGGGCGTGGGAGAGAGTGTGTGCTTGTTTGAGTGTGTGAGAGTGTGTGTGTGTGTTTGTGTTTGTTAGTGAGCGAGCGTGGGTGCGTGTTTGTTATTGTGTGTGACAGAGAGTGTGAGCATGTTTGTGTTTGTGTGCGAGAGAGAGTCTGTGCATGTTTGTGTTTGTGTGCGAGAGAGAGTGTGAGCATGTTTGTGTTTGTGTGCGAGCGAGAGTCTGTGCTTGTTTGTGTGTGAGAGAGAGTGTGTGTGTGTTTGTGTTTGTTTGTGAGAGAGAGTATGTGCGTGTTTGTGTGTGAGAGGGAGTGTGTGTGTGTTTGTGTTTGTGTGTGAGGTAGAGTTGGTGTGTGCTTTCGTGTGTGTGAGAGAGATTGTATGCCTGTTTGAGCATGTGTGAGAGAGTTTGTGCATGTTTGTGTGTGTAAGAGAGTGTGTGC
>NW_025970010.1:2507-4793 GCF_021869965.1 Rhincodon typus | reverse complement strand
ACACGCACAGACTCTCTCTCACGCACAAACACAAACACGCACACACTATCTCTCATACCTAAACACAAACATGCACAGACTCTCTCACACCCACAGACACGCACGCACTCTCTCACACACACACAAACACGCACACACTCTCTCTCACACACAAACACGCACAAACTCTCTCTTACACACACACAAACAAGCATACACACTCTCTCACACACACAAACATGAACATACTCTCTCTACCACACAAACACAAGCACGCATACACTCTCTCTCACACACAAAAACAAATATGCACCCACGCTGTCTCACTCACAAACATGCACACTCTCTCACACACTCAAACACACACACGCTCTCTCCCAAACACACAAACACAAACACGCACATACTCTCTCTCGCACACAAACACAAACACGCACAGACTCTCCCTCGCATACAAACACAAGCACTCACACACTCTCTCTCACACACATTTAAACAAACACGCACACACTCTCTCACACACAGACAAACAAGCTCACACTCTCCCTCACACACAAACCGGCACACACTGTCTCTCGCACACAAGCACAAAAACTCACAGACTCTTTCTCATACCCAAACACAAACACGCACAGACTCTCACTCACACACAAACACAAACACGCACATACTCTTTTTCACACACAAAAACAAACACGCACATACTCTCTCACACACTCAAACACACACACACTCTCTCCCACACACACAAACACAAACATGCACACACTCTCTCTCATACACACAAACACAAACGTGCACACACTCTCTCTCACACACAAACACAATCACACACACTCTCACACACACACAAACACAAACACGCACACATTCTAGCACACAAAAATGAACACGCACGCACTCTCTCACACACAAAAACAAACATGCACCCACACTCTATCACTCACAAACAAAAAAGTGCACACACTCTTTCACACACTCCAATACGCACACACTCTCTCCCACACCCACAATCACAAATACACATACACTCTCTCTCACACACAAACACGCACACACTCTCTCTCAGACATAAACACAAACACGCACATATTCTATCTTGCACACAAGCACAAACACGCATATACACTCTCTCACACACAAACACAAGCACGCACACATTCTCTCTCACACACAAACAAAAACACGTGCAGACTCTCTCTCACACACAAACACAAACACGCACACACTCTCTCTCGCACACAAACACAAACATGCACGCACTCTCTCACACACAAACACAAACATGCACACTCTCTCTCACACACAAACACAAACATGCACACACTCTCTCACAAACTCAAACAAGCACACACTCTCTCCCACACCCACAAACACAAATATGCATACACTCTCTCTCACACACAAACACAAACACGCACACACTCTCTCTCACCCACAATCACACACAGACTCTCCCAGACACAGACAAACATGCACTCCCTTTCCATAGCACACACACAAACATGCACACACTCTCTCACACACAAACACGCACACGCACTCTCTCCCACACACAAACACACATGCACTCTTCACACAAAAACACGTGCACACACTCTATAACACACAAACACACTTACACAGACTCTCTCTCACACACAAACAAAAACACGCACACATTCTTTCTCGCAAACAAACACAAATACACACACTCTCTCTCACTCACAAACACAAACATGCGCACACTCTCTCTCACACACAAACACATACACACACATGCACTCTCTCTCACACAAACACACACACACATGCACTCTCTCTCACACAAACACACACACACACTCACTTTCACACACAAACACAAACACGCACACACTGTCCCTCACACGCACAAACACACACACCCACTCTCGCACACACAAACACACATACACACACAAATAAGCACACACTGTCTCTCTCACACAAAAACACTCACACACTCTCTCAAACACACACAAACACAAACACGCACATACTGTCTCTCACACACAAACACGCACACACGCTCTCACACACAAACACAAACATGCACACACTCTCTCTCACACACCAAAACAAACATGCACCCACGCTCTATCACTCACAAACAAAAACACACACACATACTCTCTTTCACACACAAACACGCACACACACTCGCTCACACACAGACAAACACATGCACACACTCCCTCACACACAGACAAAGAACCGCCCACACTCTCTCACACACAGACAAACATGCATACAATCTCTGTCACACACAAACACAAACACACACACACTTTCTGACACAGACACAAA
>NW_025970010.1:1237-2497 GCF_021869965.1 Rhincodon typus | reverse complement strand
ATACAAGCATGCACACACACTCCCACACACAGACAAACATGCACACACACTCTGTCACACATAAACACAAACACAAACAAGCACACACTGTCTCTCACACAGAAACACAAACATGCACACACACTCTCTCACACAAAAATACACGCACACACTCTATAACATACAAACACACACGCATACACTCTCTCACACACACACAAACAAGCCCACACTCTCTCTCACACACAAACACACACACGCTTTCTCTCACAAACAAACATGCACATGTTCTCGCACACAAACACAAACATGCACACACTCTCACATACAAACACAAATACATTCACGCACTCTCACACACAAACAAAAACACGCACACAATCTCTATCAGACACAAAAACATACACACACACACTCTCTCACACACACAAACATTCACACACTCTCTCTCGCACACAAACACAAACACTCTCACACACAAACACAAACACTCTCTCTCACACACAAACACAAACATCCACCCACACTCTATCACTCGCAAACAAAAATGCACACACACTCTTTTACACACTCAAATACACACACACTCTCTCCCACACCCACAATCACAAATACACATACTCTCTCTCACACACAAACACAAGCATGCACACAATCTCTCTCACACACACACAAACACAAATACGCATACACTCTCTCACACAGAAACATGCACACACTCTCTCTCGCACACAAACACAAACATGCACACACTCTCTCTCGCACACAAACACAATCACACACACAATCTCCCAGACACAGACAAACACGCACACCCTCTCTATAGCACACACACAAACATGCACACACTCTCCCACACACAAACACACATGCACTCTCTCACACAAAAACACATGCACACACTCTATAACACACAAACACACTTACACAGACTCTCTCACACACACAAATATGCACACACTCTCTCTCACACACACAAACAAAAACAAGCACACATACTCTCTCGCAAACAAACACAAATACACACACACTCTCTCATACACAAACAATAACATGCGCACACTCTCTCTCACACACAAACACAGACACGCACACACTCTCCCTCATGCACAAAAACAAACATGCACCCAGTCTCTATCACTCACAAACAAAAACACGCACACACTCTTTCACACACTCAAACACGCACACACTCTCTCCCACACCTACAATCACAAATAAACATACACTCTCCCTCACACACAAACACGTGCACACTCTCACACACACACAAACACAAAC
>NW_025970010.1:0-737 GCF_021869965.1 Rhincodon typus | reverse complement strand
TGTGTGAGAGAGTGTGTGTGCGTGTTTGTGTTTGTGTGTGAGAGAGTGTGTGTGCGTGTTTGTGTTTGTGTGTGAGAGACAGTGTGTGCTTGTTTGTGTTTGTGTTTATGTGTGACAGAGTTTGTGTGCATGTTTGTCTGTGTGTGGGAGTGTGTGTGCATGCTTGTATGTGTGTGAAAGAGTGGATACATGCTTGTGTGTGTGTGAGAGAGTGGGTACATGCATTTGCATGTGTGAGAGAGTGTGTGCATGTTTGTGTCTGTGTCAGAAAGTGTGTGTGTGTTTGTGTTTGTGTGTGAGAGACAGTGTGTGCATGTTTGTGTTTGTGTGTGACAGAGATTGTATGCGTGTTTGTCTGTGTGTGAGAGAGTGTGGGCAGTTCTTTGTCTGTGTGTGAGGGAGTGTGTGCATGTGTTTGTGTGTGAGCGAGTGTGTGTGTGTGTTTGTATGTGAAAGAGAGTATGTGTGTGTGTTTTTGTTTGTGAGTGATAGAGCGTGGGTGCATGTTTGTTTTGGTGTGTGAGAGAGAGTGTGTGCATGTTTGTGTTTGTGTGTGTGTTTGTGTGTGAGAGACAGTATGTGCGTGTTTGTGTTTGTGTGTGTGTGAGAGAGTGTGTGCATGTGTGTTTGTATGTTATAGAGTGTGTGCGTGTGTTTTTGTGTGAGAGAGTGTGTGTGCGTGTTTGTGTTTGTGTGTGAGAGAGTGTGTGTGCGTGTTTGTGTTTGTGTGTGAGAGA
>NW_025970009.1:5087-13136 GCF_021869965.1 Rhincodon typus | reverse complement strand
CACACACACACACACACACAGAGTCTAAAGAGTGTTATCTGTGACACGTCAAAATCAGACTCCAGCATGAACCCTACTGCCTCCAGAATATAAATCAGGGGATAATTTTGGCAACTGATCTCAAAAGAGAATCTATATTTGTCTGAGGCTCAAACACCTTGCAACGTCCAGCCTTCAGATTTCACACAGCTACAGCTGCCCCCTCCCACAGCTGGCCAAGCACACTGACCCTCTCCCAACACCCTCAACACTGTGGGGTCTCACCTGACCCACCCACACCCACCCCACTGCATGTGCAGTTAGTTGATAAGAGTAGCAATTATTACCCAGCTTCAATTGCCCCTCCAGAAGGTGGGTGGTGACTTCAATTCATTGTCTGACTTGGGGCATTTCAGAGGGCAGTGCAGAGTCAGCCCCATCGCTCTGGGTCTGGAGTCACGTCTCGGCCAGACCAGGTAAGCGTGGCAGGTTTCCCCCCACTGAAATACTGTCCTTCATTGCCAGAGGGATGGAGTTTAAAGACAGGGAGGTCTATGCTGCAGCTGTATAGGGAGCTGATGAGGCCAGACCTGGAGTCACTGTGTACAGTTTTGGTCTCCTTACTTGGGAAAGGATGGACTGGCACTGGAGGGGGTGCAGAGTTGGTTCACTAGGTTGGTTCCAGAGTTGAGAGGGTTGGCTTATGAGGAGAGATTGACCAGATTGGGACTGTGCTCATTGGAATTTAGAGGAATGAGGGGAGATCTTATAGAAATGTATAAAATCATAAATAAGAAATAAGATGAAATAAGCAAGGAGATTGTTCCCACTGGTGGGTGAAACTAGATCTAACAACTCATGAGGCGCTGTGGGCCATCACAGCAGCAGAATTGTACTCCAGCACAATCTGTAACCTCATGGCCCGGTATATCCACCACTCAATCATTACCATCAAGCCAGGGGATCAACCCTGGTTCAATGGAGAGTGCAGGAGGGTATGCCAGGAGCAGCACCAGGCATACCTGAAGATGAGGTGCAATCTGGTGAAGCCACCAAACAGGACTACTTGTACGCCAGACAGAGCTAAGCAATCCCATAACCAATGGATGTGGGTGTTCTTCAGGCATTTATTGCCCCATCCCTAATTGCCCCTCGAGAAGGTGGGGTTGAGCTGACTTCTTGAACCATGAGCCCACAAAGCCCTCAGGGAGGGAATTCCCGGATTTTGAAGGAACGGCGATATATTTCCAAGTCAAGGATGGTTGGTCTTCCTGGTGCCAGGTTCAAAGATGTCTCTGAGTGGACACAGGACATCCTGTAGGGGGAGCATGACCTGTCGGAAGGTTGGTCTGTATTGGTAGCAATGACATAGACAGGAAAAGAGATGAGGTCCTCCAAAAGGAGATGGATAGAGAGTTGAAAAGCAGGACCACTAGAGTCATAATCTCAGGATTAGTCCCGGTGCCACATGCTGGTGAGGACAGAAATAGGAAAATATTACAGTTGAATGCATGGATAAAGACCTGGTGCAGGAGGGAAGGCTTCAGATATCTGGATCGATGGGATCTCTTCCAGGGCACGGGGGACCTGTACAAGGAGAGATTGCACATAAACTGGAGGGGGGGACGAATAGCCTGGCAGGGAGGTTTGTTGGTGCCACTCTGGGAATTTTAAATTGGTGTGACAGGGGGGTGTGAGACCCAGAGCAGTATGTCATCATGTGAAGTGTTTGAGGAGAAGGTAGAGGTTAAGTCATGTTGCCCTAGCTAGTGCTGTAGAACAAGGAGACCTGGTTCAGGTATATAATTCTTTAAAATTTGCATCACAGGTAGACAGGGTGGTTAAGAAGGGGTTTAGCACACTTACTTTCATTGCTCAGACCTTTGAGTATAGGAGTTGGGTCATCATGTTGATGTTGTACAGGACGTTGGTGGAATACTGTGTCCAGTTCTGGTCACCCTGTTATAGGAAGGATACTATTAAACTAGAGAGGGCTCAGGAAAGATTTACCACAACGTTGCTGGGAATAGGAGGGTTTGAGTTATAAGGAGAGGTTGGATAGGCTGGGACTTTTTTCACTGGAGCATAGTAGGTTGAGGAGTGACCTTACACAGGTTTATAAAATAGTGAGGGGTATAGATAGCTGAATACCAACAGTGTCTTTTCCCTAAGGTGGGGGAGTTCAAAACTAGGGGATATATTTGTAAGGTGAGAGGAGAAAATCTTAAAAAGGGCATGAGAGGCAATTTCTTTATACAGTGGGTGCTTTGTGTGTGGAATGAACTTCCAGAGAAAGTGATGGATGTGGGTACAGTTACAACATAGAACATAGAACAGTACAGTACAGTACAGGCCATTCGGCCCACGGTGTTTTGCTGACCTATTATCCTACTAAGATCAATCTACCCTGCATACCCTACATTTTACTATCCTCCATGTGCCTATCCAAGAGTCGCTTAAAAGTCTCTAAAGTATCTGACTCCACTCCCACTGCTGGCAGCGCATTCCACACACCCACCACTCTCTGTGTGAAGAACCTACCTCTGACATCTCCCCTATACCTTCCTCCAATCACTTTAAAATTATGCACCCGCATAATAGTCATTTCTGCCCTGGGAGAAACTCTCTGGGTATCCACTCTATCTATGCCTCTCATCATCTTGTAAACCTCTATCAAGTCACCTCTCATCCTCCTTTGCTCCAATGAAAAAAGCCCTGGCTCCCTCAACCTTTTGTCATAAGACCTGCCCTCCAGTCCAGGCAGCATCCTGGTAAATCTCCTCTGCACCCTTTCTAAAGCTTCCACATCCTTCCTGTAATGAGGCAACCAGAACTGAACACAATATTCCAAGTGTGGTCTAACCAGGGTTTTATAGAGCTGCAGTATAACCTCGTGGCTCTTAAACTCAATTCCCCTCCCAATGAATTTAAAAGACATTTGAATAAGTTCATGAAAAGGAAAGGTTTAAAAGGATAGAGGCCAAATGCAGGCAGGTGGGACTAGTTCAGTTTGGGATTATGTTTGGTATGGACTGGTTGGGCCGAAGGGTCTGTTTCCATGCTGTATAACTCTATAAGTAAGTCTAATAGGAAGGATAGGTAGGGCCAGATTAATGAACAAGGACAGGACTGGTGATCTGAAGTGTATTTATTTGGGTCAGGCAGGTGACCTTAGAGCCTGGATTAGTACATGGGACTATGAGGTTGTAGCCATCACAGAGAGAAGGGCAGGACTGGTGGGTCAATATTCCAAGGGTTAGATGTTTCAGGTGTGATAGAGAGCAGTGTAAAGGGGGTGGAGGAGATACATCACTGAGTAAGGAGCATGTCACAGCTGTACAACTCAGAGAGCTCATCCAGCGAGACCAAGTGGATAGAACTCAGGAATATGAAAGGTGCAATCACTACGATGGGGTTATACTACAGGCCTCCCAATATCCAGCATGAGAGAGAGGAATAGATATGTAAGCAGATCATGGAAAGATGAAAAAAACCACAGGGCTGTAGCAGTGGGTAAATTTTAACTTAGAATCATAGAATCCCTACAGTGTGGGACAGGCCATTCAGCCCAACAAGTCCACACTGACCTTCCGAACAGCATCCCACCCAGACCCATTCCCCTACCCCTGCATTTCCCATGGCTAACCCACCTACCCTACACATCCCTGCACACTACGGGACAATTTAGCATGGCCAATCCACCCTAACCTGCACATCTTTGAACTGTGGGAGGAAACCGGAGCACCCGGAGGAAACCCACGCAGACATGGGGAGAATGTGCAAACGCCACACAGACAGTAGCCCAAGGGAGGAATTGAACCCAAGTCCCTGCTGATGTGAGGCAGCAGTGCTAACCACTGAGCCCCTATGCCACCCTAAGTTCCTCAATATTGACTGGGACTCACCCAGTGCCAGGGACCTAGACAGGGCAGAATTTGTTAGGTATTTCCAGGAATGTTTCTTGAAATAATATGTACATAGTCCAACTAGGGAAGGGGCCAAACTGACCTTGTATTGGAGAATGAACCTGGCCAGGTGATTGAAGTTTCAGTGGGGGAGCATTTTGGGAACAGTGATCATAATTCTGCAATTTTTAAGATATGAATTAGGATAAGACTAGTCCTCAGGTGAAAGTACTAAACTGGGGTGGGCTAATTGCAACAGCATTAAGCAGGCACTAGAGAAATCAGACTGGGGAAGGCGGTTTGAAGGGAAATCCACATCTGACATCTGGGAGTTTTTTAAAGACCAGTTGATCAGAGTTCAGGACCAGCATGTTTCTGTGAGGATGAAAGAATGATAAGACTCGGGAACCCTGGATGACAAGACATATGCAAAGTTTAGTCAAAAAGAAAGAGGAAAAAGTATCATATGTAAGGTTTAGGAAACTGAGGGAACACAAAGGGAGCAGGAAAGAACTTAAACACAGAGTTAGAGGGGTTATAGAGTCATAGAGTGTACAGTGCGGAAACAGACCCTTCAGTCCAACCCATCCATGCTGACCAGATATCCTAAATTAATCCAGTCCCATTTGCCAGCATTTGGCCCATATCCCTCTAAACCCTTCCTGTTCATGTACCCATCCAGATGCCTCTTAAATGTTGTAATTGTACCAGCCCCCACCACTTCCTCTGGCAGCTCATTCCATACACGCACCACCCTCTGTGTGAAAAAGTTGCCCCTCAGGACCCTTTTAAATCTATCCCCTCTCACCTTAAACCTATGCCCCTCTAGTTTTGGACTCTCCCCACCCTGGGGTAAAGACCTTGGCTATTCACCCTATCCATGCCCCTCATGATTTTATAAACCTCTATACGGTCACCCCTCAGGCTCCGACACTCCAGGGAAAATAGCCCCAGTCTATTCAGCCTCTCCCTGTAGCTCAAACCCTCCAACCCTGGCAACATTCTTGTAAATATTTTCTGAATCCTTTCAAGTTTAACAATATCGTTCCTGTAGCAGGGAGACCAGAATTGCACGCAGTATTAAAAAAGTAGCCTCACCAATACAGCTGCAACATGACCCTCCCAACACCTATACTCAATACACTGACCAATAAAGACAAGTGTACCAAACACCTTCGTCACCGTCCTGTCTACCTGCAACTCCACTTTCAAGGTACTATGCACCTGCACCCCAAGGTCTCTTTGTTCAGCAACACTCCCCAGGGCCTTACCATTAAGTGTATAAGTCCTGCCCTGATTTGCCTTTCCAAAATGCAGCACCTCACATTTATCTAAATTAAACTCCATCTGCCCCTCCTCGGCCCATTGGCCCGTCTGATCGAGGTCCTATTGTACCCTGAGGTAACCTTCTTCACTGTCCACTACAGACTCCCATTTTGGTGTTATCTGCAAACATAATAACAATACCTTCTATATTCACACTAAAATCATTTTATATAAATGAGGAAACGCAGTGGACCCAGCACCGATCCTTGCGGTACACCGCTGGTCACAGGCCTCCAGTCTGAAAAGCAACCCCCCACCACCACACCCTGTCTTCTACCTTCGAGCTAATTTTGTATCCAATTAGCTAGCTCCCCTGGACCTCGTGTGATCTAACCTTGCTAACCAGTCTATCATGAGGAATATTCTTTGAATCCCTTGCTGAAGTCCATATAGACAACATCCACCGCTCTGCCCTCATCAATCCTCTTGGTCACTTCTTCAAAAAACTCAATCAAGTTAGTGAGAAATGATTTCCCACACACAAAGCCATATTGACTGTCCCTAATCAGTCCTTACCTTTCCAAGTACCTGTAAATCCTCTCCCTCATGATTCCCTCCAACAACTTGCCCACCACCGATGTCAGGCCCACCAGTCTATAGTTCCCTGGCTTTTTCTTACCACTGTTCTTAAACAGTGCCACCATGTTAGCCAACCTCCAGTCTTCCAACACCTCGCCTGTGGCTATCAATGATACAAGTATCTCAGCAAGGGGCCCAGCAATCTCTTCCTTAGCTTCCCATAGAGTTTCGGGAAATACCTGATCAGGGCCCAGGGATTTATCCAACTTTATGTGTTTTTGACATCCAGCACCTCCTCCTCTGTAATATGGACATTTTTCATGATGTCACTATTTATTTCCCCACATTCTATATCTTCCATATCCATCTCCACAGTAAACACTGATGGGAAATATTCAGCTAGTATCTCCACCGTCCCCTGTGTTTCCACACATAGGTGGCCTTACTGATCTTTAAGGGGCCCTATTATCTCCCTAGTTACCCATTTGTCCTTAATGTATTTATAGAATCCCTTTGGATTCTCCTTAACCCTATTTGCCAAAGTTATCTCATGTCCCCTTTTTGCCCTCCTTATTTCCCCCTTTATTATACTCCTACTGCCTTTACTCTTCTCGGGATTCACTTCATCCCTGACATATGGTTTCTCCTTTTCCTTCACAGAGCCTCAATTTCTCTAGTCATCCAGCATTGCCTACACCCCCCAGCCTTGCCCTTCACCCTAACATACTGTCTCTGAACCCACGTTATCTCATGTTTAAATGCCTCTCAATTCTCAACCGTCCCATTTACTTGCGAATAGTATCTCCCAATCATCTTTTGAAAGCTCATGGCTAATACTGTCAAAACTGACCTTCCTCCAGTTGAGAACTTTAATTTTTAGATCCAGTCTATCCTTTTCCATCACGACTTTAAAACTAATAGAATTACAGTCACTGGCCCCAAAGTGCTCCCCCATTGACACCTCAGTCTCCTGCCCTGCCTTAGTTCCCAACAGTAGGTCAAGTTTTGGACCTTCTCTAGTAGGTACATCCACAGACTGAATCAGAAAAATTTCTTGTACACACTTAACAAATTCCTCTCCATCCAAACCCTGAACACTATGGCAGTCCCAGTCTATGTTTGGAAAGTTAAAATCCCCTCCCATAACCACCCTAATATTCATACAGATAACTGAGATCTCCTTACAAATTTGTTTCTCAATTTCCCGCTGACGACTGCGGGGTCTATAGTACAATCTCAGTAAGGTGATCATTCCTTTCTTATTTCTCAGTTCCACCCAAATAACTTCCCTGGACATATTCACAGGAATATCCTCCCTTTGTATGTTATCCCTAATCAAAAACACCACCCTCCCTCCTCCCTTGCCCCCCACGCCTTTCTATCCTTCCTACAGCATCTATACCCTGCAATATTAAGCTGTCAGTCTTGTCCATCCCTGAGCCAAATCTCTGTAATTGCTATGTACCCCGATTCCCATGTTCCCAAACCATGCCCTGAGTTTATCTGCCTTACCTGTCAGGCCTCTTGCATTGAAATAAATGCAGTTTAATTTATCAGCCCGACCTCGTTGTCTGCTTTGTTCCTGCCTTCTCTGACTGTTTGACTTGCTCCTTTTCCGAACGGTACCAGCCTCAGACTGATCCCTTTCCTCACGATCTCCCTGATTCCCCCATTTGTAGTTTAAATGCTCCCGAACAGCTCCAGCCAATTTCCCCGCCATTATATCAGTCCGTTTCCAATTCAGGTGCAACCCATCCTTATTACAAAGGTCACTTCTACCCCAGAAGAGATTCCAATGACCCAAAAATGTGAATCCTTCTCCCCTGCACCAGCTCCTCAGCCACACATTCACCTGCTCTATCCTTCGGTTCATACCCTCACTAGCTGGTAGTACTGGAAGTAATCCAGATATTACCACCCCCACTGAGGACCTACTTTTTAAACTCCTGCCTAGTTTTCTAACTCATCCCTGCAAAATCTAATCCCTTTCTCTTCCTATATCATTGGTACCGATGTATACCTCCTGCTGGTTCCTCTCCCCGTTTGGGAATATTCTGCACCCTCTCCGAGACATCCTTAACCCCGGGTCCAGGGAGGCAACGCGCTATTCTGATTCTCACTGTCAGTCCCAGAAGCGCCTATCTGTGCCTCTGAATAGAGATTCCCCTTTCACAACCCACCACTTAGCACCTAACGCTCCCTCAGCACTGACCCTCCGACAGTGCCCGCTCCCTCAGCACTGACCCTCCGACAGTGCCCGCTCCCTCAGCACTGACCCTCCGACAGTGCCCGCTCCCTCAGCACTGACCCTCCGACAGTG
>NW_025970009.1:0-4987 GCF_021869965.1 Rhincodon typus | reverse complement strand
TGAGCACTGACCCTCCGACAGTGCCCACTCCCTCAGCACTGACCCTCCGACAGTGCGGTGCTCCCACTGTAGAGTGCATTTGCATTCCAAAATCAAAATGAATTGAAAATCTGCACTGACACATGGGCTCGCCTGTAGAAATCATAGAATCCCTACAGTGTGGGAGCGGTCCCATCAGGCCATTGAATCTACACTGGCCCTACAATAAGCACCCCACCCTGAGTAACTAACACCCCCAACCCATACATCCCTGGGCACTATGGGACAATGTAACATGACCATCCACACTAACCTGCACATCTTTGGACTGTGGAGGGGTCCTGTGCAGACATGGGGAGAACATGCAAACTCCACACAGACAGTGCCTAAGGCTGGAATCAAACCCAGGTCCCTGGTGCTCTGAGGTAGTCGTGTTAAGCACTGAGCCACCCCGTCACCCACCTAGGGCCAGTGTGATCAACTGTCACAGTAAATAACAACCGTCACTTTACCATCAATGTTGCTGAAATTACAAGGAACAATGTGAGACTATTTTACCCACTCCCAGAATTTTGATATTTGTCATTTTGTTCCCTGTCTTTATTATATTTCCATTTGTAATATCAGTGTCACATTATCTATCTTCTCTCAGCCTTAATTGTGAACGAGTGTGCATATTTGGCGTTGTAAAGGGGTAGAGTTTAATTTGCACAGTAGTGGATTAGGAATCCTTCCTTCAGTCTGCCATTTGTTCAAGTTTAAATGACGTTATTTTATTCGGAATGATGAAACCTGGCGTGGATTGTGTTTGTCCTGAGCTGCAGTCAGTCACGAAGATTGGTGTCATTAGGATCCGGCATGTTCTATGGAGGCTTGTCGATAACTGGGGCCCAATTTGGAGACAATGTTCTCGGTTGAGTCTTGACAAAAGATTTGGGGGCTTGCTGTTGAATATTTGAATGCCTTTGTGGTATTATCACTACACTATTAATCCAGAGACTCAACCGGGGACCTGGGTTCAAATCCAACCATGGCTAATGCTGGCAGTGCCTTGTTCCTTTCAAAGATTGTGTGATTGAAGAAATACTAGCAAGTGCCACTTAACACCAAAAGTGGCAGATATCTGGCCCTGATAAAGGGTTTCGGCCCAAAACATTGACTTCCCGGCTGTGCTTTTCCAGCTCCACATTTTATTAATTCCAGAGATATCTGCCTTTGGTACAGCAAATCAGTTGTATTGATGTTGAGTCATATCATTTGGGTTTAGGAGCCCCAGGTATCTTCCAAAGACTTATGATTCGAATTGTAGCGAAAGTGCCAAACAATGTAATCAAACACCTGGGAGGAAAATGTCAAATAATTATACTTAGCTGGTTTCAAATTAAATCTTGACAGAGTGGATTTGTAAAAGCCAGGGTAATGTACCCAGGACACACTGTAGGGCAAGGGCAAGTGCTTTCACAAACAGGAAATGACACACATACAGATAGACAAGCACTCATCCTCCAAACCTTCCCTCCATCATAAGGTCAGAAGTGGGATGTTCACTGATGATTGCACAACGCTCAGCACCATTCGCAACTCCTCAGATATTGAAACAGTCTGTGTTCAAATGCAACAAGATCTGGACAATATCCAGGCTTGGGATGGTAAGTGGCAAGTAATATTCATACCACATAACTCTTCAAGCGAGAATCTAACCATCATCCCTTGATATTTAATGGTGTTACCATCACTGAATCCCCCACTATCAACATCCTGGGGGTTATCATTGACCAGAAACTCAACCGAACCAGCCATACAAAGGCAGGGGCTACAAGAGCAGGTCAGAGGCTGGGAATCCTGCAGCGAGTAACTCCCCTCCTGACTCCCCCCAAAGCCTGTCCCACCATCTACAAGGCACAAGTCAGGAGTGGGATGGAATAGTCCCCACTTGCCCCTGGATGGGGGCAGCTCCAACAACACTCAAGAAGCTCGACACCATCCAGGACAAAGCAGCCCCCGCTCGATTGGCATCACATCCACAAACATCCCACTCCCTCCCCCCACCACCGACGCTCAGTAACAGCAGTGTGTACCATCTACATGGTGCCCTGCAGAAATTCACCAAAGATCCTCAGGCAGCACCTTCCAAACCCACGACCCACTTCCATCCAGAAGGACAAGGGGCAGCAGGTACATGGGAACACCACCCCCTGCACATTCCCCTCCGAGCCCCTCACCATCCCGACTTGGGAATATATCCCCGTTCCTTCAGTGTCGCTGGGTCAGAATCCTGGAATTCCCTCCCTAAGGGACATTGTGGATCAACCCACAGCACATGGACTGCAGCGGTTCAAGAAGGCAGCTCCCCCCCACCTTCTCAAGGGGGCAATTAGGGACGGGGCAATAAATACTGGGCCCAGGCAGTGATAGGCACATCCCATGAATGAATTAAAAAGCACAGACAGACAATCAGACACACAGTGACACACACCCACATAGACAGTGATACACACACACTCACACAGACAGACACAATCACACACACACACACACTGACGCAGTTACACACAAACAGACACACACTCACACTCACACACACAGACACACAGAGACACAAATACACACACACACAGACACACCCACACACACCCACACACACACACACACACAGACACAAATACACTCACACACACAGACACACACACAGACAAACACAAACACACATACTCACTCACACACAGACAGACACACAGACAAACCCAAACACACGTACTCACTCACACACAGACAGACACAAACACACAATAACACACAGACACACACACACACACACCCAGACACAGACACACAGAGACACAAATACACTCACTCACACAGACACACACACACAGAGACACACACACACACACACACTCACACACCCAGACACAGACACACAGAAACACAAATACACTCACACACACAGACACACCCACACACACACAGACACAAACACACAGAGACAAACACACAGAGACACAAATACACACACATAGACACACACAAACAGACACACACACACACACAGAGACACAAATACACAGAGATACAAATACACACACACACACACAGGCACACACACTCACACAGACACAGACACACACACACACAGACACAAATACACACACAGACACACACAAACAGAGACACACACACAGACACACACACAGACACAAATACACAGAGATACAAATACACACACACACACACACACACACACACACACACAGAGACACACACACACACACACACACACACACAGACAATATAAACAATTGCTGATAAATGGTTCAGTGCTGTACTTCACAAATGTAAAATGTATCATGATCTTCCAGTTGCAGATTGAGTCAGTTTTCCTACACTCAGTGCCTGTAGGTAGTGATTAATAACCTGACAACATATTCACTGTGGCAACGCTTTGTATAATGGCCCTAACTCACTCAATACTACACTTGACAAACTATTTATATCGTTCCTTGTTTACCTTTTACCTTCGCTGCTTTTAGAACAGCTATTTTTGCTCTGCTTTTGTCCAGTTTTAGAAGATATTTTAAAATGTTGCCCCCACAGTTAAAACCAGGAAGTTATGTAATCCCACACCTGGCACTGAGCATCAGTCAAAACTTTGTTCCAACAGCTCCAACTTTTTCTGCTAGCCCTGTCAAAACCAGTGAGTGTACACTGTAGCAGCAAACTCACTTTCTGTGGCTCTCTAGCCTATTCATGGGTACGATATAGATTAACAATTGGTTAGCAGACAGGCCAGAGGCTGGGAATCCTGCAGCGAGTAACTCCCCTCCTGGCTCCCCCCAAAGCCTGTCCCACCATCTACAAGGCACAAGTCAGGAGTGGGATGGAATAGTCCCCACTTGCCCCTGGATGGGGGCAGCTCCAACAACACTCAAGAAGCTCGACACCATCCAGGACAAAGCAGCCCCCGCTCGATTGGCACCCCATCCACAAACATCCCGCTCGCCGCCCACCGATGCTCAGTAGCAGCAGTGTTGGAGTGCATCTTGTAGATGGTACACACTGCTGCTACTGAGTAATAGGAATAACTGGGCCATTCTCATACTGGCAACCTGTGAATAGTGTGGGACGGTGCCTCAGTGGTTAGCATTACTGCCTCACAGCGCCAGGGACCCAGGTTCGATCCCACCCTCGGGTGACTGTCTCTGTAGAGTTTACACATTCTCCCCACGTCTCCATGGGTTTCCTCCCACTGTCCAAAGATGTGCAGGTCAAGGTGGATTGGCCATGGGAAATTGTCTCTTAGTGTCCAGGCATGTGTGGGTTAGCCGTGGGAAATGCTGGGTTACAGGGTAGTGGGGTGGGTTTGGGTGGGATGCTCTTCGGAGAGCTGAATGGCCTGCTTCCACAAAGTAGGGATTCTATAATTCCATGACAGTGAGGGATAACAAGGATCAGCACTTGTGTTCCCAGCTGTTTACAATTCGTATCAATGGTTTGGAGGTGGAGACCAAATGTAATATTTCTAAAATTGTGAATGATACAAAGCTGAACAGGAATGTGTGAAGAATATACAAAGCAGCTTCAGGAAGATTTGGACAGGTTTAGTAAAGGGCAGGACATGGCAGACAGCATATAATGTAGAAAAATGTGAGGATTTCCCACTCGGATAAGAAAAACAGAATATTTCCCGAATGGTAGGAGACTGGAAAGTGTAGACACACAGAGGGACCAGAGAGTCCTTGTTGCTAAGTTACTGAAGGCTAACATGCAGGTGTAGCAAGTCATTAGGGAGGTTAACGGAATATTTTCCCACAGTGCCCACTCCCTCAGCACTGACCCTCCGACAGTGCCCACTCCCTCAGCACTGACCCTCCGACAGTGCGGCGCTCCCTCAGCACTGACCCTCCGACAGTGCCCGCTCCCTCAGCGCTGACCCTCCGACAGTGCCCGCTCCCTCAGCGCTGACCCTCCGACAGTGCCCGCTCCCTCAGCGCTGACCCTCCGACAGTGC
>NW_025970008.1:0-13137 GCF_021869965.1 Rhincodon typus | reverse complement strand
TGTTTGCCTACATCATAACAGAAAATTTCATGAGTAACTATAAAACAAAAGTTTGTTATCCTTGATATTATCTCCCTTTGTGACTGGAGAGTGCTAATGATGGGGATGGGTTGGAGATGATTCTACAGCTCCCACAGCTATCTTTGGTTGCGCTCCAGTTGCTATTCTTCATGGCTGAGAACTCACAACCCTGGTGACGGAGCAATCACAGCTTAGCTAGTTCTTGCTGCTACCCCGTGCATCCACATGTAGGGTGGTATTCAACTGAAGTGACAAGAGTCTTGTCAGCCTGCAGGAGAGACAGTAGGAATATCGTGTTGTTTCCTTTGAGGAATGTCCAGCTTAAGTGGCCAACATTGGCTAGAAACAATTTCAAGGACTCCAGAGTCTGAAATACCAGCCACCAAGAGCTGTCCATCAATCAGAAGCTGCCAAGTCTCACTGCATGCTCTGCCACCTGAATAGCAGTTGCAATTGCTGACAGTACATTAAGTGGCCTAGAGTTGCTGAGGCCACTAAGCCGAAGGTAGTGATGACATGATGGAATAATGTGGGTGGGACTTATGGAAAGAGGGAGGCGGGTCAGAGTCAAGAGTGGGGATGGGTGCTGGAATTGGCTATCAGTGGTAGAGATGTTTTCGTATGTTTTCTAATTTCAGATCTCCTTTTACTTTTCACCGTGTCCTTCCATCTAGCTGCTAGAAGGCAGTGTGTGCGACTTAACGCAAGGACATGCAAAATATCAACAGAAGTAGACAATTTGGCCTTTCTGGCTTGCTGTACCAATCAATTTGATCCTGGGTGTAGTTTTACCTTAATTCCATCTTCATGCACTACCCCCATATCCTGTAATTCCCTTAATACTAAAAAGTCTATCGATCTCTGTCTTGAATATACACAAGCACCCAGGTCCACAGATCTCTGTTATTCTATTTATTTGACTTCCCTTTGACTGTATTAAGATTCACCACGCTACATTCTGCTTAAAATCAGCCTGTGGATGACCCTCTGTTGTTGATCAGTTTGTTGATCTTTAAAGGCTGAGAACTCCTGGTGAGGCATCCAATGCCAGTCTAAAATGGGTGAGTGAGAGCAGTCAGTCAGAATTTCTTGAATCATCCCATGTTCCTTGGAATACAATGCAGTGAAGGTGGTGGTGTTCCCATATTTCTGCTGCCCTTGTCCTTCTAGATGGAAGTGGTCGTGGGTTTGGAAGGTGCTGTCTGAAGATCTTTGGCGAATTTCTACAGTGCATCTTGTAGATAGTAGCAGCAGCATGTACTGTGTCGGAGGTGGAGGGAGTGGACGCTTGTGGATGTAGTGCCAGTCAAGTGGCTGCTTTGTCCTGGATGGTGTCAAGCTACTTGAGTGATGTTGGGGCTGCACTCATCCAGGCAAGTGGGGAGTATTCCATCACACTCCTGACTTGTGCCTTGTAGATGGTGGACAGGCTTTGAGGAGTCCGGAGGCGAGTTACTCGCTGCAGTATTCCCAGCTTCTGGCCTGCTGTTGTAGCCATTCTGTTAATGTGGTGAGTCCAATTGAGTTTCTGGTCAATGGTAACCCCCAGAATGTTGACAGGGGGAGATTCAGTGATGGTAACACCATTGAATGTCAAGGGGTGGTGGTTAGGTTGTCTCTTACTGGTGATGGTCATAGCCTGGCATTTGTGTGGCACGAACGTCACTTGCCACTTATCAGCCCGAGCCCGGATATTGTCCAGATCTTGTTGCATGTGAACATTGTGCAATCATCAACGAACATCCCCACTTCTGACCTTATGATGGAGGGAAGATCATTGATGAAGCAGCTGAAGATGGTTGGGCCTAGGACACTATCCTGAGGAACTCCTGCAGAGATGTCCTGGAGCTGAGATGATTGACCTCCCACAACCACGACCATCTTCCTATGTGTCAGGTATGACTCCAATCACCAGAGCGTTTGCCCCCTGATACCCATTGATTCCAGTTTTCCTAGGGCTCCTTGATGCCACATGCAGCCTTGGTCAAATGCAGCCTTGGTATCAAGGGCTGTCACTCTCACCTCACCTCTGGAATTCAGCTGTTTTGTCCATGTTTGAACCAAGGCTTTAATGAGATCAGGAGCTGAGTGGCCCTGGCGGAACCCAAACTGGGCGTCACTGAGCAGGTTATTTCTGACCAGGTGCTGCTTGATAGCACTGTTGATGACACCTTCCATCACTTTACTGATGATCGAGAGTAGTCTGATGGGGCGGTAATTGGCCAGGTTGGATTTGTCCCACTTTTTGAGTACAGGACATACTTGGGCAATTTTCCACATTGTCGGGTTTGATACCACTGTTGTAACTGTACTGGAACATCTTGGCTAGTGGAGCGGCAAGTTCAGGAGCATAAATCTTGAGTACTGTTGGAATGTTGTCAGGGTCCGTAGCCTTTGCAGTATCCAGTGTCTCCAACAATTTCTTGATATCACGTGGAGTGAACTGAATTGGCTGAAGACTGGTATCTGTAATGCTGGGGATCACGGGAGGAGGCCGAGATGGAGCGTCCACTCAGCACTTCTGGCTGAAGATTGCTGTGAATGCTTCAGCCTTATCTTTTGCACTGATGTGCTGGGCTCTTCCGTCATTGAGGATGGGGATATTTGTGGAGCCTTCTCCTCCAGTGAGTTGTTTAATTATCCACCACCATTCATGACTGGATGTGGCAGGACAGCAGAGCTTAGATCTGATCCGTTGGTTGTGAGATTGCTTATCTCTGTCTATTACTTGCTGCTTTCGCTGTTTGGCGTGCAAGTAGACATGTGTGGTGGCTTCACCAGGTTGATACCTCATCTTCATGTATGCCTTGTGCTGCTCTTGGCATGCCCTCCTGCACTCTTCATTGAACCAGGGTTGATCCCCTGGCTTGATGGTAATGGTTGAGTGGGGGATATGCCGGGCCATGAGTTACAGATTGCGTTGGAGTACCATTCTGCTGCTTTTGATGGCCCACGGCGCCTCATGAATGCCCAGTCTTGAGCTGCTAGATCTGTGTGAAGTCTGTCCCATTTAGCACGATGATAGTGCCACACAACATGATGGAGGTTGTTCTCAATGCGAAGGTGGGACTTCATCTCCACAAGGACTGTGCGCTGGTCACTCTTAACAACACTGTCATGGACAGATGCAACTGCAGCTGGCAGATTAGTAAGGATGAGGTCAAGTATGTCTTTCCCTCACCACCTGCTGGAGACCCAGTTTAGCAGCTATGTCCTTTAGGACCTGACCAGCTCAATCAGTAGTACAGCTGCCGAGCCACTCTTGGTGGTGGACATTGAAATGCCCCACCCAGAGTACATTTTGTGCCCTTGTCATTCTCAGTGGTTCCTCTAAGTGTTGTTCAACATTGAGGCATACGAATTCATCAGCTGGGGGAGGACGGTATGTGGTAATCAGCAGGAGGTTTCCTTGCTCATGTTTAACTTGAAGCCATGAGATTTCATGGGGTCCGGAGTCAATGTTGAGAACTCCCAGAGCAACACCCTCCCGACTGTATACCACTATGCCGACCCCTCTGCTGGATCTGTTCTGCCAGTGAGACAGGACATATCCAGGGATGGTGATGGTGGTGTCTGGGACATTGTCTGCAAAGTATGATTCTGTGAGTATGACTATGTCAGGCTGTTGCTTGACCAGTCTGTGAGACAGCTCTCCCAATTTTGGCACTAACCCCCAGATGTTAGTGAGAAGGACTTTGCAGGGTCGACAGTGCCATTTCTGGCGTTGTCTTTTCTGGTGCCTAGGTCGATGCCAGGTGATCCGTCCAGTTTCATGTCTTTGAGTCTTTGTAGCATTGATACAACTGAGTGGCTTGCTAGGCCATTTCAGAGTCAACCACATTGCTGTAGGTCTGGAGTCACATGTACGCCAGACCAGGTGAGGGTGGCAGATTTCATCCCTTGAAGGACATTAGTGAACCAGATGGGTTTTTCTGACAATCGGCAATGATTTCATGGTGATCAGTAGATTGTTAATTCCAGACTTTTTTTTAAAATTCCAATTCCACCGTCTGCATGGTGGGATTCGAACCCAGGTCCGCAGAACATCAGCTGGGTTTCTGGATTAATAGTCTAGCGATAATACCACTAGGCCATTGCCTACCCAGTGAGGTGATACTAATGTTCCTTCTGTAACAGAAAAACTAGACATTGGTAATGTGGTACTGAAAGGTTCAATTGATGACTATTATAGATCCTAGTATCTACATACATTACAAACACAGGCACTGTCATGTCTGGACTCGTACTGAGCAACTTGGTTACAACTGCAAGTGAGCCCAGTAGGATAGAAACTAAGACGTTAATACCATTAAGTCACAGGCAGTGATGATATCTGTAACACTCTTCTTAAAGATATATTGTTTATTAGCTGTAAGACCTAACATAACACTTTTCTGTCTCTTTCAGACCTTGGCTCTTGTTAGCTTACTGGTTTCTCAATTCTTCATCTCTTCTGTGTATGGTGCTGCCTCACTCCCTGCTCTTTCATAAAGTGGGCTTGATTCTGAGTGCAGTGAGATATAAGAGACCAGCTCCTTTAGCACTGCCATCTCAGTTCAACCTTGACTTCTCTCAATTGCTCTCTTCCTTGCACTGCTTCCTTCAGTTTTCTCTCCTCATCTAAATGGGCACGAATGTTCAGCATGAGCTCCATCCAGCACACACTTGAAGATCAATCTAACCTCCAATTTCTGTTTGCTGTGCACAACCTGCTTTTTGCACTCTGTATTCTTTTAAGATTGCTGTGTGGCAACACATGTAAAATGTTGCTTTAGAGTGGCCTGTTCCCTACGTTTTACATTTGTGCACAGCCTTGCAGCTTAGAGGAAACATTAGTGAATCAAAGAATTTTGCTGCACTAAAGGAGGCCATTGGCCAGTTGATATGCACCTATCCAGTTTAATCCCAATTTCCAACTTTTGCTGTGTAGCCTTGACGATTATGCACTTCAAATGCAAATACAAGTACCTTTTAAAGATTAGAAGGAATTTTACTGACTCCCCTATTCCCCAATCCTGTCTGACACTGTGCGGCTCTATACCTCTTCGGCTTTGTCTTGTTTCAAGTATAGAGACAGAAGCAGGATCTGGATGCTGCGTTAAGAGAATCTGAAAAACCCAAAAGCAGCACTGCAAAGGGGCTATTACACTGCAAGGGGCTATCAGGCTGCAACATTGCGCTTTTTCAGAGATCAATACTTTAACCAGACTCCAAAGCACATTGGAGGAAAATGTCCTGATCTAGTGAAACGAGGCAAATTTGATTAAGGAAATGAGTAGCAACTGTTTTGCAGTGACGGGGTCAGTAACCAGAGGGTGCAGGCTTAACATAATTGTAAAAGAAGCAGAGAAAAGATGTTTATATGGAATGCACTGCCTGAAAGCGAAGGAAGTGGGCAGAACAGAGATTTAGGAATGACTTTCAAAGAGGAATTTGATAAATAAAAGGAAAAGTTTCCAGTGCTATGTGAAGAGAGACTAATTGGATCGCGTTTTCAAAGAGCTGGCAAGGCATGATGAGTTGAATAACGTTAATCTGTGCTGTATATTTCTGAAATGTTACAACTTTTGCCTTTACCTCTTCCTAGTTTCATGAGTAAATTTCGCATCAGGTCTGGGTTTAAGGAAATCTTTAGGAAATATATGAAATTCAAACCAGGCACCACAAATCTGCATTTTAAACCAGAAACTCAAGCTTCTCTTGTGGCTATGTGGAAGGGTTAACAGTTTTGAGGGTGTCTCATGGGTTTTCAGCAATAGAAACGTCAGTATCAACAGTCCAACTCTGGTCCCACTCTTGCTGTCTGTCTCTTATCCCACACCAGGTCTGTTCACTGTTCCAGCTCCGCCCCAGCTCAAGACCTGGTTTTAGAATGGAAAAGAGCTGGTAACCTGATTTCCTCTCTTCCCCTTTATTACTGTTTAATGTTTGTTCATTATGTAACCAATCAGGAGCTCTACTTCTCCACTGATATTGATATTGATGATTCAGCGAGAGGTGGTTCCCAAAGAACCTTTTTGTCTATGACTATAATAAGTTCATGGAGTGCAGGACTCTTTCATGTTAGCTGTCTACTATGAGGGAGTTGAACTTCTCTGTGCTACAATAGGCTTCCCAATGTTCAGAAATGGTGAGGCCCGTTCTGGAGTATTGTATCCAGTTCTGGCAACCCTGTGAAAGGAAGGATATTATTAAGCTGGAGAGGGTTCAGAAAAGACTTACCACGATGTGGCCGGGAATGGAGTGTTTTGAGTTATAAGGATAGGCTGGGACTTTTTTCACTGCAGTGTAGGAGGTTGAGGATTGACCTTATAGAGGTTTATAAAATCATGAGGGGCACAGATAAGGGGAACAGCAAGGGTCCTTTCCCTAGAGTGAGGGAGTTCAAAAGTAGGGCGCATTTTTTATGGTGAGAGGAGAAAGATTTAAAAAGGACACAAGGGACAACTTTTTTTACACAGAGTGGTTCATGTGTGGAATGAACTCCTAGAAGAAATGGTGGATGCAGGTACAGTGACAACATTTAAAAGACATTTGGGTAAGTACATGAATAAGAAAGGTTTAAAGGGATATGAGCCAACCACAGGTAAGTGGGACTAGTTTAGTTTGGGAACATGGCTGGCGTGGACAAGTTGGACCGAAGGGTTTGTTTCCATGCATGTGGCTCTATGATTCTCTATGACTCTAATTCTGGTACAGCAACTAGATTAATTGTGACTAGTACAATGCTTTGTAGACACTATACTTGAAAGCTAGGATTGCCAAACCTCCTGGCTTTATCACAAGTTTCCATGAATTTAAGATTAATCTCTAGCAAGCAATTTGGAATAAAAATCTTTAGTTTTACACTTTTTGTTGAACATTTCCACTTATTGGGGAAAAAGCTGTATAACTGACAATAACTATCATTTAATTTGGTAATGAAGTCCTTTAGCTCGCTGATGGTGGGGAAAGTGAGATATACAGAGGATGGATGAATTGGCTGATAAATAGTGGGAACAAGGGTGTGTAATGGTTGGAGGCAGCAGAACATGTGATGAAATCTCCAGCATTAAGTCTGATCAAAATTGGCCATTCTACTCTGGCCTCTATTTTCGGATACAGTCTATGTTCTTGTGTAAGTCTGTATGAATTCAGAGAAATAGGTTGCAGGGGTTAGAGTGGTTTAATGGACAGGAATGTGGGGAATAGGGAAAGGTTTGCCCCACCTAGTGCTTTGTTCAATGTTATCCTTACATTCGAAACTAGGGTAATTTGGAATTTTCTCTGGAGAAAGTGTCTCCTTGAGTGTTTGACACATTCCCATGGCAACCAGGCCCCAAATCCACTTGTAATAATTTGTAATTATAATTAAATCTATGAAGCTAAGTTTTTCCACAACAATAAATCACAGGTTGCTATCAGTGTAATGAAGTGTTTGTGCTTGAGCACATCGACCATGAGTTTGTCCTCTCTCTGGCTCGAAGACCAGAGGTCATTTGGTTGTGTCTAGTTGATTTCTTTACTGTGATAAGCCTCTAGCTAGGAATTCTACATTTTAATCCTTTGTGTGTTTCATTAATGGTTCTACATTTTCTTAAAATAATGCATTCAATTCTCCCATTCTTGTGCTGAGATTGTAAACTCTTGTAAACTGGGATTTGTACCACATAAAGCAACCAGAATTTTGACCAACTGCATTGATTATTTACAAGTCTTAAAATTATTCCTGAGGATATCATGATTAAGACCAAATCATTTGTTTACTGCAGGACTCACTGGGCACTGATCAATAACAACAGCCCTGACAGTAGTTAATTTTCTTCCTCATCCAAAAGTATTGACGCCAGTTGGAAATCCCATCACTGCCCCAAATGAAATCAAATGAACCTCAGCATGGAGTATCAATCAAGTAGATAATCTAGTGTGGTAGCAGTTAGTGTATTTACTTACTGATTCCTAGAGGAAAGTTCAGTTACAGAATCACTGTTTAACTACAGACTTTAAGTGGGTCTAATAAGTGGACAGTCCATATAATATGCAAATTTACTCATTAAACTAGGCCAGCATCTCTGGAGTAAGGCCATGCTTTTCTTGGCTGTTGTCCAATGATCACTGTGTGCAGCGAAACCTCTGTCATCAGTAAACCAATTAGATTTATGTAACAGTTGATCCCTGAAGATTTAAAGAAAAATCTTATATTTACGACGTGTTTAATCACTTCTCCTCAAATGTCTCCCACAGTGAGGTGGTCAACTCATTATTTTTGAAGTCATTGGTTGTTTTTGCAGACAAAAATGGCAGTTAATTGGTAATGAGATCATTGATGGTATAAACTGTTTTGCAGTGATGTTGGTTGTGGAACAGATATTGACTAGGATACTGGAAAAACACCCTGCTCCAACTCTAATGCCACGGAGACAGTAGGTTCCCATCTGTGCTCAGTTGGAAGTGCATTGAACTGGTATGAAGTGTCCTCAGAAGGTATGCATCTCTCACAGCATCAAGCTGGATCAGATCCTGGAGACAGTTCAAAAATTCAAATGACAATTTTTTTCTCAATCCTTGATGCATTTTGAAATATTTTGAACTAAATTTCTTTCTTCAGGGTAAAATTTGAAAGAAAGGAATGCTTATTGACTTCCCAATGGAAGGTCAGGCTCTGAATGTAGTCTGTCGAGCGCATGATCCTCCTGTTCAATATTAGATTGTTTGAGAGGGAATTGCACCGGCAAAAGAATTTTATCACCAGATCAAATTGATGAAATGTCACCAAAACTTCTGAATTTTTTTTATATTCATTCATGGGATGTGGGTATTTCTGGCTAGGTCAGCATTTACTGCCCATCCCTAATGGCCCAGAGGGCAGATAACAGTCAACCACATTATTGAGAGTCTGGCGTCACATCTAGGACAGACCAGGTAAGGACGACAGATTTCCTCCCCTAAAGGGCATTAGTGAACCAAATGATATTTCTGATATTCCGCAATGGTCGCATGGTCATCATTAGACTCTAAATTCCAGATTCTTTATTGAATTCAAATTCTACCATCTGCCATGGCTGGATTTGAACACAGGTACTCAGAACATTAGCTTCTGTGAGTTTCTGTGTCCAGTGATGATACCACTAGGCTATTGTATGTATAAATAATGCATAAATGTAAGAAGTATATAGATTTGGTGTTGATTTAAAACAAGATGGAATGGGTGATTTATAACTTTGGGATGAGTTGCAGATCTCAGAGACAGTATCTTATAGGAGGACTCAGAGTTGGATTTCAGCTCCTGATCTACTCTAGAATCCTCATACATGAACATTTGGGTTTATCAAGCACCTTCTGAGAATGTATGTCACTGAGAGTCCTCTACTTGGGAGCCCATTCAGGGAGTGTTTGCGAGCCTCATAATGTAAGTCTGAAAATAAGTGAGATGAATTTTTTTTTGTTGTCTTGGTTTTATGCTGATGGAGCTAGCAGCCTGTACAGCATTGTAACATTCAGAAAGCAGATAGTTTCAAGGAGTTGTTACATTTGAGTCCCACTGTTGTTTACAACATTTGATTGTTCCAAAATAATGCTTGTTTCAAGGTTTTAAATAGCTCACTCAAAACAGTTTAAGGGTCACCAAAGAGTAATTCTGGGGTTACAGTTAGTTGAAGAAGGAGACAGACAGAGACTGCAAACTTCATACAGAAAAGAACCGTTTAGCTAGACGCTGAAAACATACTGACCTGCACTATGTCTGTGTAACTGGGGACTCAAAAGTCCAGAATAGTTAAATGGTTCTGTGTTGTTAGAACTCAGAAGAGTTAGTCGACAGTTCATGTCATGACTTGACAGAAGTCTTGGGACTATCGGGGCTCAGAAGGAAACCATGTGTCATTCATACTTCAGTGTAATTGTGAGTGAGAGTGAAGGAAATACACATGCAGCATTTAATTTGTGCAACAGATAAAGATTAAAGCTTGGAAAAGAAATTTAGCATCAGTTCTGGCTTGAAGCTTGCTGTTTGCCAAAATGCCAGAGTTGTGCCTCTGAGTAAGTGCAGTTTCAGGATGCAGAGCAGCTTAGTCCCAGGAAAGGGTGATAAATCATCAGAACATGAACAGTCATTGAGGCAGTCCATTATGGCAGGTCTACAGGGATCAAGATTAGGTTTTCAGAAGTAAAGTATCATAATCACTTGTGAAATTTTAATGACATTTGACAATAAAGCAATGGAGGAAACACAGG
This sequence comes from Rhincodon typus, assembly GCF_021869965.1. Taxonomy (NCBI): domain Eukaryota; kingdom Metazoa; phylum Chordata; class Chondrichthyes; order Orectolobiformes; family Rhincodontidae; genus Rhincodon; species Rhincodon typus. The sequence continues at coordinate 2,904 of NW_025970008.1, read as the reverse complement.
AACTTAAACCTCAATGATCTGATCCAGGATGTTCAAAGAATTGCAGGTGTTTTATTTGTAGATTTCCAAAGCTGTTTAGTTTTGACAATTTCACCCTTTGTAAGCAAATCACAGAGTTCCCTCTTTACTATAGTTTGTTGGAATTTATGCGATATAGTGATTGAGTACTGAGGAAAAAAATGAGTCAATAGATGAGGATTAACTTGAATTTGTGAAGGTTGGACCTTTCTAAGTTAGTTTAATTTTTTGAAGACGTCAGGTAATATTATCCAGAGAGTTGTGTTAATATCTGTAAATCTACGTCTGATACAAGGTATTTAATAGAATCATAAAATGATTCAACATACAACACAGAAGCAAACCATTCATCCCATCATTTATGTAATGACTCTTTGGCAAGGCTATCAAATTAGTCCCACCTTTCTGTCATTATCCTCTAAAGTTTTTCATTTCGATATATTTATTCCATTCTTCATTGAATGTTATTATTGAATCTGTATCCACTACCCTTTCATTGGCTGATAGGATAGTTACGGACAAAAGGAAGCCATTTGGTTTATCGTACTAGCTCTCTGTAAGAACTTGTCAGCTAGCACCACTCCCCTGTTTTATCTTGAAATCCCAGAAGATATTTTCTCCTCAGATAATTTTCCAATTTTGTTTTAAAATTCAGGATTGAATCTGTTTCCACCAAGCTCCTGGACTATATTCAAGATCCTAACCACTCTATGTAAAGCGGCTTTTCCTCACATCACTGTTGGTTCTTTTGGTCTCATTTAGTCCTCTACCCTTTTGTCAATTACACCATAAGATATAGGGCAGAATTAGGCCATTTGGTGCATCGGGAATGCTCTGGCATTCAATCATGGCTTGTATGTTTCTCAATCCCATTTTCCTGCCTTCCCTGCATAACCCTTTAACCCCTTACTAATCAAGAAGTTGTCTATTTCTGTCTTAAATACATTTAATGACCCATCATCCACAGCCTTCTGCGGCAATAAATTCCACAGAACAACCACCATCTGGCTGAAGAAACAACAGTTTGTAGAAATTGCTTCAGTTCTAAAGGGACACCACCCTGAGGCTGTGTCCTTAGATTCCAGTCTCCATATCCACTCTATCCAGTTGTGTCAGTATTCTGTAAGTTTCATTAGGATCCGCCGCACACCACTGCTGCACCTCAATCCTTCCAAATGGTATCGAATACAGACCCAGAGTCCTCAACCACTCCTCATATGACAAACACTTCATTCCTCGTATCATCCTTGTGAACCTCCTCTGGACGCCCCTCCAATGCCAATATTATCTAGTTATCTAAAAACAACATATGTTTCTCCAAACTACCCTTGTAACTGAAGTTCCTCAACTTGAGAAACATTCTCATATTTTCTGCATCCGCTCCAGTGTCTGTGCATCTTTCCTAAAGAGTGGTCCTCATGCAAAATTGGACACATACACCAGTTGAAGATGATTTTATAAAACTAGTGTTTCATTCAAGTTCATCATAACTTCCTTTCTTTTGTAGACTATACACCATTCATAAAGCAGATGATCCCATATGTTTTCTTAATCACTTTATCAACCTGTTCTACCACTTTCAATGATTTATGCAGAAGTATCCCCAGGTCCCTCTGCTCAAGAACTGTATCTTCTATTTTATATTGCTGTCCTAGTGCTTCCTACCAAAATGCATCACTTTTTCTCTGCATCTAAAATTAGTCTGCCATGTTTTCACTCATTCCACCACATTGCCTGTGCCCTCTTAAATCTATCATTACCCTCCTCACAGTTCATAATACTCTTAGGTTTTGTGTAATTGGTAGTCCATGACATCACAACTTGTGTTAAAAAAAGTTTCTGCTAAACAACCACACTTCTCCAGTCTCTTCAGTTAACTGAAGTCCCTCATCACTGGTTCCATATCAGTAAATTTTGAGGGCTCGATATTCAGCTTCATCAGATCTGTTAGAATTATTTGAGGAGGAATACAATGATCCTCATAAAAATCCCTGGGAAACAGCATAGATTGTTTTCAGACTGGAGGAAAGCAAGCATTCAAAACTATTCTCTGCTTCCTGTTCCTTAGACAATGTGTATCCATCTTGCAACAGTCTCTGCACAAGCGGTTGGGGGAGCGAGACACAAATAGAGTAAGTATGTGTTTCTGGGAATTTGGAGCATAGTGGGAATTCCGTGAGGGGAGGTAGTGCTTTTTGCTGCTTTCTATGGTTTACATTTTTATGGACTATATTCTATAGTAACAAGGACCAAGAATAATTGGTATTATTTGACATTAAGCATATTCCAAAAGGTGTAATTTAAAAAGAGCCTGTCATAGAAAGAGAGCTGAAAGCTACAGTGTACTCCTCCTGCTCTATGAGGGAATCTGGGGATGTTTCCTGGAAGCTCAGGAGTTGCAGCAGCAGCTGGGGACACTGTGGAGCATTAATGAGGGTGAGAGTGTCATAGATAGCATGTATAGAACAGGTCACACTGCAGGCTAAGACTGCACAGACAGAAAGGGAATGGATGACCACTAGGCAGAACGAGTGAACTAAATAAAAACTAAAAGAACTGCAAATGCTGGAAATCAGAAACAAAACCAGTTCTTAGGAAGGATCACTGGACCTTTAACACTGACTGCTCTTCACAGATGCTGCCAGACCTGATCTTTTCTAGCAATTTCTGTTTTGCTTTTATTTGAGAACAAGAGGGTTAGGCAGGCAATGCGGGAGTCTCCTGTGGTTATTCCACTGCAAAACAGGTATACTACTTTGGATAGTAAGAACTGCTGATGCTGGAGCCAGAGATAACACGGTGTGGAGGTGGAGGAACACAGCAGGCCAGGCAGCATCAGAGGAGCAGGAAAGCTGACGTTTCGGGTTGGGACCCTTCTTCAGAATT
>NW_025970007.1:0-13143 GCF_021869965.1 Rhincodon typus | reverse complement strand
TTTTGGGCCTAGACCCGAAACGTCAGCGTTCCTGCTCCTCTGATGCTGCTTGGCCTGCTGTGTTCATCCAGCTCTACACCTTGTTATCTCAGATTCTCCAGCATCTGCAGTTCCTACTATCTCTGATATAACTATATAACATCAGTTTGTGTGTACTTGAATGGTGTGTGCAGAGAGAGTTGTGGAATCTGGCACAGTAGAGGATGATGGGAAGTTATTATGAAGACATTGTGATTGGATTATCAGAAGGTCTGTGATTGGGTAACAGGATGTTAACAGGAAGGTAGAGGTGTATATGATGAGGTAGAAATAGAACAGGAGAATTCAGTTTGTCGTATCAGAAAGTTGAATTTCTGGTCCCTTCTGGGTTGGGTTTTTGTGATTTAAGCTCAGGTCTCTTGGTCAGAATGAGCAACAAATGGGCATTGAGTTAAGTCAGAACTTTAACCCTGTGAGATTTCCATTCATTAATCCTGTCTTATGTGTGACATTCCTTGAATTAATTTCCTCATTGATTTCACTTCAGTCATAATCCCCTCCCCAAATACGCAACATTTCCCATTCCTGATGTGACGAGGTAAGGGGACAATGGAAGAACCCAGTCACAGAGAAGATTTGTGATATGCAGCAGAAAAAAACCAAAACAAAAAGCTGAATGGAACAGATCTGGCACAGCTAGCTGCATGGTAAAATGCAGACCACTAATATGAAAAGATGTTGGATCAATTACTTAATGGATTGAAACATTTATCAGGCAACTGCCTTGAACAATTTTATACGATCACCTGACATTGGGCATCTCTCTGGTGCTGCTGGTGCATGAGACGTAACCCTATGAACCTGGTGACTTTTACCCCATTAAACACCCAAAAGGGGCTGGATTTTTCTTCAGGCCAGCTGTAACAAAGAACTGAGAAACCCTGAACAGATTTTATCCCAACCTTGCAGTTAATGAGCTGCTATCGGGCACCCATTGCTTTATGTGATGAAGTCTGACTAGCAAGACCTGCCAATTGATCAGAGGACCAACAGCACTTTATATTCAGCAACGCTCCCAACTGGGGTGGTCACTACTGGGACTACACTGACCCAGAACAGGTAGCATGGAAAGCGGAGTCAGGTGTTTCTGGGGCCACTCAGCAAGGTCACGGTGATGATTTGTGTGGTGATTAGGGTGGGGTTGAGAACGTTCCCAGGTGTGCTACCTGGGAGCTCTATCCAGACCACATAATGTTTGAATATGAGCCCCGCCCCCCTCACCTCGAGTTTGCAGGGAAGCTGCCAGGGTTCACAAGGCAGTCTCCCCACAATGTGGAGTCTGTCCACTCTGGTAAAAAGCCAGCATTGAAAGGAACAGGCTTTCAGGCACAGTTGCCTTCTGGATGGGTAGGGGACTTCCTTTCCTATTCCTGGAATTGCCAGAATGTCATGACAGTGAGAAACCAATGGGGAGTCCATCCCAAAATCCTCTTTCCACCCTTCTTCCCAGTTTTCCAACTACTCAGTCTCCAGCTCATTCCAACCCATAAATTCATTCAAAGGTTAACCCAAGGAGTCTAAACTCACCCGTAGGATATTAACAATGGTACACAAAATGGAAAAGTTTGCCTTCCAGAGATTGATACACATCATAAACAGAATTCCTGCCTCATTTTTTTCCATTTGCTGATTTTTAGATTAGATTTGACCCTTTTGCCAGTGTGAACAATTACGGTTTTAATTCAGGTTGTGTAGATGAAGATTTGTCACTCTGTGTAAAGACACATCAACACACTATTAATCTTCACAGATATACCTGAATATTCTCTCCATGCTTAGCCCAGCTTATCCTTACACATTTACACAAATACCCTGACCCCATACCCATACCCACTTCCGGAGGAGAATGGCACACTGCTAACGGGTACAGATCTAGAGCAGTAAACTAGGTAGAAGAGGCAACAGCACCCAGTTCACACATTCAGGGCTGGTGTGGAGAAATGTAAGTCTTCATCCTGCCTCAGAATGGTGGTGGTTCTGTCCTGAGGGTGAGAGATGAAGGCCAGATTGGGTCAATTGCTGTTCACATTGGAAGGCTACCTGGGGCAACTCAGTGTCAATACTAGAGGCCAAATTAGAAAGGGGGCCCTGTTGGGAGTATAGAAATGAAATACATTAAATAAAATTCATCTCTATTCTGAAGAATTGAACACCCTTCAGTGAGTGGCTTAATGTGACTGTTCACTATTTCCTTTGCAGGCTGAGGCTATCCAAGGGGAAATGGAGCTCAGCAAACCAGCCATCACCATCTTGTCACTTCACGCCACACAGAATGACCTCTCACCCTTCCACCAAGATCTGGCGTGAGTATCTGATTGTGATTGCTGCAGAACAAATGGAGATGGGAGCAGGTTCTGTCTCAGTGGAAACATAGCCACCACTTGCAGAGCAACCTGTCTGTTTCTTAGTTTCCGTCCGTTCCTTCACTGAGGTATAGGTCTCTGGGTGACACTGAGTACCTTGCTCAATAGGTCTTCAAGAAAGAGGGCCTGATAACTCACCTTGTCGCTGACTTCACCTGGCAGCTATTTGGGGCAGAGAGGAAATGGGGAGTTGTTGTCCTGCCTCTGAACAGAATCAGAAGCAGGAACCTTGAATGAATGAGGAAAGACTAAGGATCAAACATGGGACTTCGCTTATAATCCAGAGCTACACCAAATGCAGATGATAAATAATCATTATTTAGAAATACTACGTGTAACTTAGTGTTGGTATGAGTTTTCCCTGGGCAAAGTACTTTACCTGATGTGGAAATGCTTATGTCATCTCCTGTAACGTCAGAAACTGGGCGTAGATACCATGGTATTGAAGAATCTAACAGACATTTACCACGACCTAACCATTATGTACCAATATCATATTCCCTAACATGTAAGTGTCCAGGCTAATATCAAGCTATTAGGTTAAAACAAAGGGACATGCTTCAAATCGGGTGTCATGTTTAAAGTGATCCAAGGTAAGATGGTGTATGAGACATTTATACCCTCAGGTGACACGCTGATAATATCATGAAAATTGTCACAACCTAGATGGGAAAAGTGCACTGGAATCAAATTCCACTATTCTACAAGGCCTCACAAATGTATAAATGATCTGTTAAGTCACTAGAATGGTTGGTTAATTTGTCTGTCTTTGACTACTGACTTAATCCAAGTTTCATCAAGGAACAAAAAAAGCTTCTTAAAATATGCAAACCCATCGCTTAACAAGTGACAAAATAGATTATTACCTACTATCATACACATTTACACTATAATCCCCTTTTGACCCAAACACAGACACATTCATTCACAAATAGGATGGACAGGGCAAACAGAGCTGCAGAAATATCATGGATGCAAAACATAGGTAAAAAGAAACAAATTCTGTGGATTATGAGTTCAATCACAAAGGTGAAATTAAGGGATATTTTTCACCGTTCTAATGTTGTTGACTGTAGAAGATCCTCAGTTTGGTAACTGATCAGTTGGACTTGGGTCTTAGCTGGAATTAGGTGTTCTTCTTTTTAGAGTTCTTCAAATGCTGTTTCTTTTTCACCCACCGAGGATGAAACAGAGAAAAAGAGAGAGAGGGAAAGAGACCAGTTTTAGCTTGCATGTTATCTGGCAACCTGAATACAACTGTTTTCTCAGGTCTATGACAAACTACAACTTAACGATCCAAAAGCTGTTACTTGGCAGATTTTCGATCCAAAGGCACCTGGTGGCCCTGCTTATCTCAAATTCTGGTTCTCTAAAATATATGACCTTGTACAACCAATACATAAACACTGCATGGTTCCATTTTTGGCCGTTGAGTTGAAAAAGCAACCAGTTTGTCCTGTGTAATACAGCGGTATCTAAACTTCTATTTTTAAGCTTATATTCCAAACAAAATATACGAAGTCTGTACAGAATTTCTCTGAAAATTGCACAAGTATGTTGACCATGGAACAAAGTTCTCTTGGATCAAACTTTGGCTGAGGGCCCTCTCAAAAAAGTCTGTTGAAAGAAAAGTGAGTGCTTCCAGCATTCTGACTCAAAACCTACTCTACAATTAACATCTCTAAGACAGAGTAAAACATTAAAAACACATTACAACTTTAAACCAGTGAAATATAATCTACTGCTGACTGAAATAGTTTGCTGTGACTGCATTTCAACAAGCACTTCATTGGTTATGAAGAGTTTTGGGATTTCCAGAGGTCACAAAAGTACTATTTAAATACATGTCTTTCTTCTATATCGTACAGAAGGGACATTTATCCTGAGTGTTTATCTAGTGTGACTCCAATGCAATCTAAACTTCCTTCTATCAGGCCTCCATTATGACCTCTGATATCCTTTTGTACTCTGATCCTACTGTACTGACTTGTTTATTACAGGAAGTGGTTGGCCTATAGCAAACTGTACCGCCATGCGGAAGTCAGCTTCATCTCCCTGCTCCAACATCTCACCAGCATTGAGTACCAATGGGGACTGGCACAGGTCACACTGCAGCAAGAGGCCGTATGTATGAACTGCAAGCTGTGGGGGCTTCAAGAGGGATGTTCAGAGACTGTAAATCAGGGGGTACAGATCAAGACTGTGAACTGGGGGGTTACACACGCAGACAATAAATCAGAGGGTATAGTCAGAGTGTGTGAACCAGAGAATACACAAAAACTGTAAATCAGGGGTACAGTTCGAGAGTGTGAACTAGTGGGACACACAGAGACTGTAAATTGAGGGTATATCTGAGATTGTGAATTGGGAGGACCCACAGTCATTGTAAATCGGGGGGGTACAATCTGAGTGTGTGAACTGGAAGGATCCACTGTGACTGCAAATTGGGGAATACAGTCCAGAAGTGTGAAGTGGGGTTACAGACGCGAAGTCTAAATTGTTGATGTTACAGATTGAAAGGAAATGGGAGGGTTAAAGATCAAGATTGAAAACTAGGAGGTTACAGATTGAAACTCCAAACTTGACGGCAAGGTTCTTGGAAGGTGGGTCTGCAAATGCAGCCAAGTCCATAGAGATTCCTCAGTCTGTCCTTGACCTATTGTAGGGACTCGAGGCTATATCACTCTGAAACCTTCAGCCCAGAGCACTGCACAGATGCACAAAACTAAATTAGAAATATATGTATTTACTGAATAGAGAAAGGACTTTACACCCATTGTGACTGTGCCAACTATTTGCCACAGCAACTTACATCTTCAGTATTATTCTGATTGAGAAAGTCTTCTGCAATATGGGATTTGTGAAGCCAGAGATTCTAGCTGTGGATATAGGAGGGTTCAGTAGATGGTTGGGACTAATTGGGAGAGGAGGTTGCAGACAGAGGCCCAGAATATTTGATTTGGGACAATCTCCACTCGCTTGAGACTAGCATCCACTCCAGATACTGGATCCCAGCTGTATTATCGACCTCTGTGAAATGAGCTCTGGATTCTCCATGGGGAGTTGTGCCAAACCAGGAGAAGTTTGTAGCATTGAATCTTGGGGGCTGTGAAGACTCAAGTCCAGAGAAATGTGCTGATGAGGCCTGCTGACATTTAAACTGAAAGGTGGGGTCTAGGCAAAGGCTCCTATGTCCAGCATTCAGTGAGGACAATTGATGCAAAATAGATAATTTCCAAATAGCAGGATTTTGTAGAGTGCTAGGCCTGACCACTGGTAAATGAGAAATGGCAGACCTACTGGAGGAAGCTTAGGGCAGGGCACCTAGTTGAGGGAATCCATGGAGGAGCTCAGAGGCTGGTCCCAGGGAAAGGCTGCGTCTGTATTCTAGAGTATTACCTTCAATAGTGGTCACCAATTATTAGGAAGGATGTGTCCCTGAGAGGGTGCAGAGGAAGTGTTCTGGTGATGAGGGACTTTAACTACAACGTTAAGGTAAAGAAACTGGACTTATCCTTACAACAATGCAGATTGAGGTGTACACGATTACATCAGGCTTAGCTAAGAAAGATAAAGAAAAGTTATTGTCTTTAGCTGTTGATGCAAGGACAAGGAGTGTGGGGTTAAGATTTAAGGTTTTGGGCAAGAGAAAAAGTTGGAATGTAAGGATGACCATTTTAATGCTGTGCATGGTAATGATTTGGAACTATCGAGGAAGGTGAAAGCACAAACATGATTATCCCTCGTGTCTTTTCAGATAAAGTTGCAGGGTTGCAGAGTTACAATGGGGAATTGGTGCTCACTGGATTGCTCCATAGAAAGCTGGCATAGGGTGGCATGGTGGCTCAGTGGTTGGCACTGCTGCCTCACAGCGCCAGGGACCTGGGTTCGATTCCACCCTCAGGTGACTGTCCTTGTGGAGTTTGCACATTCTCCCCCTGTCCGCGTGGGTTTCCTCCAGGTGCTCCAGTTTCTTCCCACAGTCCAAAGATGTGCAGAGTAGGATGGATTGGCTATGCTAAATTGCCCATAGTACCCAGGGATGTTTAGGTTAGGTGGGTCAGACAAGGGAAATGCAGGAGTATTGGGTCTTGGTGGGATGCTCTTCAGAGGGGTAGTGTGGACTTGTTGGGCCGAATGGCCTGTTTCCATGCTGTTGGGATATGATGATGATTCACTTGGTTGTGACAATGTTCTAACTCCATGTTGTACTTGTCCTGGGTGAGTTTGATGGAGATAGTGTTGAGAGAGCATTACTTTCAGTTTAAAGGAGCAGAGGCAGCTTTATTCTGTATTTAACCCTGTGCTGTCTCTGTCCTGGTAGTGTTTGATGGGGACAGATTTGAGAGACATTTGCTTTCAGTTTAAAAGAATAGAGAGAGCTTTGTTTTCAGTTTAAAAGAGTAGAGGGAGCTTTATTCTGTGTCTAACCCAATACTGTGCTTGTCCTGTAAGTGTTTGATGGGGTCAGTCTAGAGAGAACTTCACTCTGTGTCTAGCCCCATGCTGCCCCTGTACTGGGAGTGTCTTATGGGATGGTGTAGAGGCAGCTTTACTTACAGGTGAAAAGATTAGAGGGAGCTATACTATGAATTTAAGGAAGTTTTATTCTATATCTAATCCTGTGCCTTCTCTGTCCTGGGAGTGTGTTACGGGAATATTATGAAGTGAGTTTCAAATTACAGTTTAAAAGAGTAGAGAATGCTTTATTCCATATTTAACCCTGTCCTGTACATGTGCTGAGTGTGTTTTATGGGGACAGTGTAGAGGGAGTTTTATTCTGTAGCAACCTCCATGCTGTCCCTGTCCTGGGAGTGTATGATAGAGATAGTGTTGAGTGAGGTTTACTGTCAGTTTAAAAGAGCAGAGAGAGCATTCCTTTCAATTTAAAACGGTAGAGAGTGTACTACTACTACTATCCAACCCTGTGTTGTATCTGACCTTAGTGTTTGAGGGGACAGTGTGGAGGGAACTTTAGCCTCCGTTTAAATGAGTAGAGGGTGCTTTACGCAGTATCTGACCCATGCTGTCCCTGTCCAGGGATTGTTTGATGGACAGTGTCAAGATAGCTTTAATTGCAATTTAAAACAGTAGTGAAGCATTATTTTCAGTTTAAAAGAGTTAAGGAAGCTTTACTTTCAGTTTGAAGGATTAGAGAGAGCTTTACTCTGTATCAAACTGTGTGTTCTACTTGTCCTGGGAGTGTTTGATGGGGACAGTGTAGAGGGAGCTTCACTCTGTACCTAACCCTGCAGTGTAGCTGTCCTGTTGTTATTGACATTGATTCTTGAAATATTGGTTCTCATGGTACTCTGTGTTACAATGACTGACTGTGCAGATTCGACAATCACCTCCTGGACATGATTGAAAGTGGTAGCTTACAGTCAATCGAGTATCATGAATTGTTTTGAATTTTGTTTATTTGACTGGTTGTTTAACAAATGTTATGGTGACCAGTAAATTAATTGCTGAATTCCAATTTTCTAACAGCAAGATGAGCTAGCTGAGTCTTTCAAATCATTCCTGGATTATGGAATTTCTCTTATCCAGAAATACAGGGACGTCTTTCCAATATTCGACAACAAGTCTACGGAATGCCAGCAATCTCTGCTCAGGTTAGCTATTTCCAAATGTTCTTCTGCTCTGCATTCCCCTCTCACAGGAAAGCACATCCATTTCCAAACCTCACAATGTAATAGTAACCATTCCCAAACCCCACACACTGTAATAGTGACGACTCCCCATGTTTAGTGGAGTGTGTTGGGGGCACGGGTAACTGTTCTGAAGTCCTGAAAACAAAATTATGTGGAACACTGTGTATTTCTGCAGGAGATTGAACTTGGCAGCATTTATAACATGTTCTTGTGTATGCAGGTAATGCAAGCAAACTTAATGGACTGGAAATCTACAATAGGGTGAAGTGTATATGGGCTATGGATAAGATCCACATCAATAACTAAAGCAGTAATTATATTCTGAGTGGAATAGGTGTGTTACTGTGAAGAGTAGCGGGATTTGTAGGTACTGATTCACAGTACATGAAAGGCTATAAAACAGGTAATGGAATTCTTAGCTTTATCAGGTGTAGAATATGAGAACCATGAAGCCAAAAGGAAACCTCATTGAGACCACAGTGCAGTTTTGAGCCTCACACAATAGGAAGATATTGAGCCAAGAGAGAAAGGACAGCACAACTTCAGTTATGAGGGAACATAAGTGCAAATGAAGACCTCAAACATTGGGATTTTTGTAACAGTAACATAAACTTTAGTATTATAATAATTGTAACAAGGTCAGCCAGGTGGACCTCAAAGAAGATGAGTTCCCTGATTGAGGCTGTTAATCTGGTCTATATCAGGGAGCCCTGGCTGACAGATAAGAACAGGAGTGTTAAGGGCCCACTTGAGGCACAGTAGTAGAGTCCCTACCCCTGAACCAAGAGACCCAGGTTCAAGTCCTATCCTGCTCCATAGGTGTGGAATAACATCTCTGAACAGGTTGAGTAGAAAAATAGACTTTTAAAAAAAAGTTACAAACAGGAGTGTCAGACATCTGAAGAAGGGTCTAGGCCTGAAACGTCAGCCTTTCTGCTCCTCTGATGCGGCTTGGCCTGCTGTGTTCATCCAGCTCGAAACCTTGTTATGTCAGACATCCTGTTCGCTGTGAGAGCTGGATCAATGTCAAGGACTCTCCACGAGTAAGTAAAGGGTGACTTGGTGAAGTGTTACCCCTGGCCTCTGTGGAGTTATTTCAAGTATGCCTTCACTTTAGGTCACCCAGGTGAATGTCGATTCATGTTTTTCATTCTCTGGCTTCGCCTCTCCTTCAGACATTGCTCCCTGGCTTTGTCTCTGCCTTTGGCATTACCACCTGCCCTCTGTTCTTAAATTAGCCCAGGAGCTCTTCTCTTGGCCTTTGCTTCATACCTGAACTCATGAAATTGTCCTCAGCTCCATCTAATGGCAGAAGCTGGGGACTGTTGGTAGCCCCAGCTATTAGCTCCACTGACAAACATCTACCACTAGATAGAGCCTGCTCAAGGTAAACATACAGTGCAGTGTGGGGAGTGAATGTTGTATTGTATTATGACCAAGTGAAAGGAGGTGATTGATTCCCTTTTTAATATCTCTTGATCAGTTACAACAAATATTTTTATTTTTTTCTTAAGCGCATAGCTATCACACTTCAATGAAACCTAGTTAACCAGACCAAAAACACAGGAGAGCCAATTCCAACACTTTCTTCAATGAGTATGACTGAAATTTTCTTCTTTTAACCCGAAGAAATATAAGAAAATGGAACATATAACGCATGCACACAACACAAGTAATAAAATTAAAAGTAAGATGGGGGAGGAGGATGTCTATGCAGACAAGGAGGAGCAGACAGTTGCAGTTTAAAGTTTTTAGAGTGAAAGCTGAGTCCCAACACTTTAGTCATTGTCCCCCTATCGCAGCCATTGTCCTCCTTTCTCAGGAGTGGTAAGCAAATTATTGCTTTTTGAAAGAGGTTGAAAGACAGAGGGAGTGAAAGATTCAGCTGTTATCAGTCCATGTTGTTTTCTCACTCCTTTCCTGTTCAAAGGCTGCTGTTGATAAACCATTCCCTTAATGGATTCTGTCATTGTTTCATTCCAACCTGGAAAATTGTAAGTAACTTTCACCTCTCAATTATTTGCATTTATCATCCATGTGTGAATGAAACAAGTGACGCAAATGTCTTGAAACCTCACTGAATTTCAATGCCTCTTGGGTAAACTGGTCATTCCGAAGTAGCCACCTTCATGTATTCTATGTAAGTATGTCAGTGATCACAACAGCTATTTTAGGTCAGTCATGCCCATGGAAATCTCAGGTATTAAAATCAAACCATGACATTTGAGTATTGATAATCCATTTTCAGTGCAATTGTAATAATTATATAACATTAATTTTATATTTGGTAATATATTTTAATTTGCAAGTTATTTCTGCTAAGAATGCATAATGCTGCACATCTGTGGTGCAGCGTTTCAAAGTGTACTTGTACTTGTTTTTTTCTGGGTGAGGAATGTCTGAAGGAACCTAGCTCTAGCTTTAGCATTGATTCCATGGGAACTCATGATTCTCTTAAAGTCATTTTGCATTAAGTCACAACTTTCAAAAATGCAACCACAACTTTAAGTGAGGAATTACTGTACAGGGCATTATGATGGGAATGTTTAAAATGAAGAAAGGCTTGGCCAGTGTGGCTAGAAGCAATCTGTTTCTATTTGTTTTTTATTAGGAGTTATCATAGATTCACGATTCAGTGTAAAAGTTAGAACAGAGAGCAGAAGAAACATATTATTTCAAGGCTAATGATTGAAGTGGAGATTGTGTCTACATTGAAGATCAGATTGGAGGTGGTTGGATTAGAAGGGCACAAGAGGTTAGTGGAGCAATGTAGTGATCATGGTAACTGGAATGTGTGCAGCAATGGTAGTGTCAGTATGGAGCTGGCAGGTGGGACTAGTTTAATTTGGGATTATGTTCAGCATGGACTGGTTGGACCAAAGGTTCTGTTTCTGTGACTCTATGACTCTAGGTGTTGGATATCATTAATGCTCTGGTGAGTTGCTTTCTGCAACCACTGTAGTCCTTGTGGTGAAAACACACTCAGAGTTATTAGGAATAGAGTTCCAGGATTTTGACCCAGTAACAGTGAAAGAACAGCTATGTAGTCCAAATTACCATGAATGACAGGAATTGACCATCATCTGCACTGCGTGATATTCTTGTTAATGCGATATATACCTCTGACTTTCTTTCATAAAAACAGGGTGCTGGTACAGATCTGTAAGATGAAGGCTTTCCTGAAACTCTGCCCTTCAGTTCCAGATCTCCATGACAGAGTTGTGGAAGCGATTAAGGTACAGTTCACCTCAAAAAGATACTTTTGCGGCTTCTGTAATGGCACTGTAACATGGTTTAATGCAAACATAGTGCTTGCTTCACAGTAATCCTAAAAGCTGCTCATAGGTGTATGACTACATCTTTAAAAATGTTCTCTGACCTCATAATGAAAGCACCCTGTTTAGCAGCAACCATAATATGATTGAATTTTACGTAGAGCTTAAGGGAGAGCAATGTGGGTCTAAGACTACTATTTTAAATTTAAACATGGGTAATTATGATAGCATAAATGCAGAGCTAATGAGGGTGAACTGACAATTTAGATTAAGGGATAGGTCAATAGAGATGCTTTTGCAAACATTTAAGGGGATATTCCAGAAAACACAGAATAGATACATTCCAACAAATAATATAAATTCTAAGGGATGGACCTGATGCCTGTTGTTAACTAATAAGTGTCCAAGATAGTATCAGACTCAAATGCTGTGGTGAAGGGAGATTTGATTCTGTTACAAATATAAGACTGGATTGTGGCATGGCTGGGAGACTGGATTGTGCAGGAAATGGAGATTAGATTGTGTAACATTTGTGGGATTGGATTGTGCAGTGATTGGAAGGTTGGATTGTGCAGACACTAGATTGTGTAATAAATGGGAGATTCCATTGTGTAGTTAATGGGAAATTGGGTGGTGTAATGACTGGGAGATTGCAGTGTATATTGATTCAGGGATTGGATTGTATCATGAATGTGAGATTGGATTGTGTTGTGACTGGGCGATTGGATTGTGTATTAAATGAGAGATTAACTTGTTTAGTAGTTGGGAGTCAAGACTGTAACGTGACTGGGAGATTGGATTATGTTGTGATTGCAAGATTGATTTATTATGATTGGGCAATTGGATTGTATTGTGAATGGGAAATTGAATTTTGTCATGAATATGAGTTTGTTTTGTATAGTGAATGAGAGATTAGATTGTTTCCGGGATGGTAGATTTGATTATACAGGGAATGGGAGATTGAATTGTGTAGGATTGGAAGATTGGTTTGTTCAGTGAATTAGAGTTTTGACTGTGTAGTTAATGGAGGATTGGATACTGCCACGACTGGGAGGTTGCACAGTATATTGACTCGGGAATTGGATTGTATGATGAATGTGAGATTGGATTGGGTTTGTGCCGTGATTGCGAGATTAGTTTGTGTAGTGAATGAATGATTGGATTGTGTATTATCTGGGAGTTTGCATTGAGTAGCAATTCAGAAGATGGATTGTGTTGTGAATGGGAGATTGGATTGTGGAGGAATTGTGAAATTGGATTGTATGTTTTGTGTATTCTGTTATGAATATTCCTTTTTCTCTGCTACAGTGTGGCACCAGAGACTGGTATCAAGCCCACAAACAGCTATTGGAGCCCATGATAAAGGTACAGTAGTTACTGAACTTTAGAGAATCTGTTCATTGAAGATGATATTAGCATGACAGGAAGAATGACCTAAATTCAGAATATCAGTATCAGAAGCAGTGTGAGTAGAGGTGAGGAATGATAAAGGCAAGAGGTCATTTGCTGAAGTTGTATACATGCCTCCTACCAGTAACTACAGGGTACAAGGAAGAAATAATGGGAACTTAGCAAACAGGTTCAATAATTATCTTGGTGATTTCTAGCCCATACATGTAGACTAGAAAGATCAGATGAGGAAAGAATTGTCTAGATGAGGAATTCATTGAATGTTTTTGGGATGGTTTCTTAGACCAGCATGTTATGGTACCAACCACCAAGCGGCTGTACCAGAACTGGTTTGACCAATGATATGGGATTAATTTCTGACCTCATAATGAAAGCACCCTGTTTAGCAGCAACCATAATATG
>NW_025970006.1:10045-13148 GCF_021869965.1 Rhincodon typus | reverse complement strand
CTCTCTCTCCCCCTTTCTCTCTCTGTCTCTTTCCCTTTCTCTCTCTCCCATTTTCTCTCTCCCTCTCTCTTTCCCTTTCTCTATCTCTCCCTTTCCCTTTCTCTCTCTCCCTTTTTCTCTCTCTCTCTCCCTTTCTCTCTCTCTCCCTTTTTCTCTCTCTCTCCCTTTCTCTCTCTCTCTCTCTTTCCCTTTCGCTCTCTCCCTCGGGGTGAGCTGGCAAGATGGACACCCAACTGGCTTGGTCATAGGAGACGGAGGTTAAGCGGTGGGAGGATGTTTATCGGGATGGAGGGCTGTGACCAGTGGTATTCCACAGGGATCAGCGCTGTGACCTCTGTATAAATGATTCGGTGGCTGGTCCATACAAAGATTGGTGGACAGCAAGGAGGATTGTCAGAGGATACGGCAGGATAGAGATCAGCTCGAGGGAGAAAAGTGGCAGATGGAGTTTAATTCAGACAAATGTGAGGTGATGCATTTCGGAAGGTCAGGTACAGATGGAAATTATACAGTGAATGGCAGAACCCTTAGGAGTATTGATATGCAGAGGGATCTGGGTGTGTAGGTCCACGGATCACTAAAGGTGGCAGCGCAGGTAGATAAGGCAGTAAAAAAGGCTTATGGCATGCTTGTTTTCATTGGAAGGGACACTGAGAATAAGGATGGATAAGTTACACTGCAACTTGATAGAACTTTGGTTATAGGCCAAACTTGAAATACTGTATACAGTTCTGCTCACCGCAGCTACCAGAAGGATGTGGATACTTTGGAGAAGGTACAGAAAACATTTACCAGGATGTTGCCTGGTATGAGGGTGGGATTTTAACTATGAAGAAAGTTTGGACAGACTGGGTTTGTTTTCAACGCAAGCGGTTGAGGGCGTGACCCTGATGGAAGTTTATAAGATTGTGTAATGGCATGGATAGAGTGGAAAGTATGAGGCTTTTTTTCTCCCCGGGTTGGGGCGTTAATTTCTTGGGGGCCCCGGGTTCAAGGTACGAGGAGGGTTGAGGGGGGAGTTTAAAAGAGATGTGCGAGGCAAGTTTTTCACAAAAAAGGATGGTCTCTCTGCTCTCGGCCTCATCCTCCCCTTCTCTTTCTCTCTGTGCTCTAGGCCTCATCCTCCCCCCCCCCCCCACCCATCCCTCTCTCTGCTGTAAGCCTAATCCTTTAGCTCTGTCTTTCTTCCAAGATGGCAGCGGTGGTGTCCGCTCCTGAGCGCTGGGCTCAGCTGCACGCAGCTCTTGCGTTGGGTTCAGCTGCTATCGTGTCGTCCCTTCATTGTCCTTCCAGTTCGGTAATTTTTTACTCTGGCTTTCAGTTGGCCTGGGGCGGGCCGCCTCCTTACATCCTCCCCCACCCCGGGCGTCCAGTGTACCTCCATCCCCACTCCACCTCGGGCGGTGGGCATCGGAAGACGAGCCAGGACCCTGTCAGTCGATGCCCAGTGTCAGAGGAGGAGCAGGACCTGTGCAGAGTAACTGTCTCCAATATGGAGGTGGCTGGTGTGGAAGCAACGACGTCAGGAAAGGAACACATTTCCCAGAGCCTGCGGACAACGTCGGACTGGAGGAGCAGAGAGCGGGAAGGCTACACAGAGGGAAAGATGAACTTTTGAAGCTCTTTCAGTTGTAGTAATATCAATTAATTCGCTTATTTTACCATTCACACAATTTATTCTGCAATCCAAGATGGCAGCAGAGCACGGCGATATTTCGCTGCACCTAGGTACAAATGACAATATATTAAATAAATAAATCCCTGCACTAGGCCTAATACTCCCCCTCACTCTCTGCTCTAGGCCTTAGGCTTTACCTCATCCTCTCTCTCTCCTTCTCTCTCTCTCTCTGCTCTAGGCCTCACCCTCCCCCTCTCTCTCTGCTCTAGGCTTTCCCCTCCCTGTCTCTGCTCTAGAACAAACCCTCTCACCTCTCTCTCTGCTCTAGGCCTCATCCTCCCCACCTCCGCTCTCTCTGCACTAGGCCTCATCCTCCCCCCCTCCCTCTCTCTGCTCTAGCCCTTTCCCCCGCCATTTTCTGTCTGCTCTAGGCCTCATCTTTCCCCTCTCTCTCTGCTCTAGGCCTCATCCTCATCCTCTCTCTCTCTCTCACTCTGCTGTAGGCCTCATGCTGTCCTCTCTGCTCCAGGCCTGGTTCTCCCAAGCCTGCGCTAGGCCTCATGGTTCCACGCCACTCCCCTTCCCACTCGAGGCAGCTACAGGCCCTCCCTCTGTCTCTTGACCCCGAGCCTCGGCCTCCGACTGAACCAACCGCAGTCCCAGTTCCCAAAAAAACCCAGTAAAATCCTGGCAGGATTACCGTAGAAACTGGGACAGGAGTGAGATTCCATGGGAAGAGGGGAATGGGGAAAATGAAGTGGAATAGTGTTGGAAGTTTGGAGCAGGAGTTTTGGAAAGGTGAGGAGCGAGGGCAAGAGGCAGAACCAGTGAGGAGTGAAGGAGATGGGAGCTGACGGAGAGAAAAAGAGAATGAGACAGACAGGAACAGGGTGCTGCAGGAAGAGAGAGAGGGACAGAGACAGAGAGAGAGAGAAGAAAGAGAGGGAGACAGAGAGAGAGACACACACACACAACGAGAATCAGAGATCGACACAGAGTGAGAGACGGAGACAGAGACACAGAGAGAGAAACCGAGAGACAGAGAGGGGCAGATAGAGAGGGAGTCTGATAGAGACAGAGAAGGGGACAATGAGACACAGAGAGAGGGACAGAGAATGAGAGACAGCAAGAGAGACTGATTCGGATAGAGAGACCACGAGTGAGAGTCAGAGAATGAGAGAGAGAGAGAGAGACAGACAAAGACAGACAGAGAGATCAAGAGTGAGAGAGACAGAGAGGGAAAGAGGAGAGAGATGGAGAGAGACAGAGAAGGATAGAGGAGAAGAGAGAAAGATGGAGAGAGACAGAGAGGGATGGGGAGAAGAGATGGCGAGAGACAGAGAGGGATAGAGGAGAAGAGAGAGATGGAGAGAGTCAGAGAGGGATAGAGGAGAAGAGAGAGACAGAGAGGGATAGAGAAGAAGAGAGAGACAGAGAGGGATAGAGGAGAAGAGAGATGGAGAGACAGAGAAGGATAGAGGAGAA
>NW_025970006.1:9807-10035 GCF_021869965.1 Rhincodon typus | reverse complement strand
AGGAGAAGAGAGATGGAGAGACAGAGAAGGATAGAGGAGAAGAGAGAGATGGAGAGAGACAGAAAGGGGTAGAGGAGAAGAGAAAGATGGAGAGAGACGGTGAGGGTTAGAGGAGAGAGAGAGATGGAGAGAGACAGTGAGGGATAGAGGAGAAGAGAGAGATGGAGAGAGACAGAGAGGTATAGAGGAGAAGAGAGAGATGGAGAGAGACAGAGAGGGATAGAGGAG
>NW_025970006.1:7031-9797 GCF_021869965.1 Rhincodon typus | reverse complement strand
GAGAAGAGAGAGATGGAGAGAGACAGAGAGGGATAGAGGAGAAGAGAAAGATGGAGAGAGACAGAGAGGAATAGAGGAAAAGAGAGAGATGGAGAGAGACAGAGAGGGATAGAGGAGAGAGAGAGAGAAAGAACAAGAGTGAGATGGATATAAAGAGAAATAGGAAGCCAGAGAGAGAGAGAGAGAGAGAAATACACAGAAAGTGAGAGAAAGAGAAAGATGGCGAGATACGTTGAGAGTGAGAATGACAGACAAAGACAGACAGGTAGTCAGAGACAGAGGGAGAGAGAGAAAGAGAGACAGTGAGAGAGACAGAGAGAAAACAGAAGGGAGAGAGCGGGACAGAGACAGAGACCCAAAGAAAGAGAGACAATGGGAATGAGGGGGCAGAGAAAGAGAAACAGAACGAGAGACAGCTAGAACGAGAGTGATAGAAAGACAGAGACAGTGAGCGAGAAAGAGGAAGGGAGAGAAACAGAGAGATGGGGAGGGTACAGAGACAGAGAGCAAGAGAGAGAGGGAAAGAAAAGACAGTGAGAATGAGGGGGGAGAGAGAGAGAGAGACAGAAGGAGGGACACAGAGAAGGAGACGGAGAGAGAGAGAGCAGTGATCGAATTGGCAGGGTTGGAGAGAGGGCTGGGGTGGGGGTGGGAGAGTTGGACCATGTTTGCTTTGGCCCCGAGCAGATTGGGATAGGCAGCGGGGATCTGTGAGAGTGAAGTTCACTCCAGAACCGAAGGAGAGAGAGAGAGAGAGAGAGAGAGCTGGACTGGCTCAGGACCAGCTGGGGAGTGACAAATAGTATAAACAGTGCAGCAACGTAGACAGAGGCACAGCCCAGAGCTGGTTCTGTCTCTGTGTTGCTGTGTTGTATACCATTGACATCTCTCTCTCTCTGTCTCCCTCTCTCCCTCCCTCCCTCTCTGTTTCTGTCTCTGTCCTCCCCTCCTCTCTGAGCACTACAGCTGCACAGTTTAAGGAAGAACATAATCACTCATCAACCTTTCCCACTGGACATTACCCTGGTCTCCTTTATTGAGGTAAGGCTCCACATTTTTATTGTAGCTGTTGTTCTCGGTTTAAGCCTTCACTCTCTCTGTATCTCTGCCTCTCTCTGTTTCTCTCTTTCCCTCCGTCTCTCTCTATCTGTCTCTGTCTCTCCTCCTCTCTCTATCTCACACACTCTATTGCTCTCTCTCACACTCTCTCTATCCCTCTCTCTCTCACACATTCTCTATCCCTCTCTTTCTGCCTGTATCTCTATAGCCCTCTCTCTGTCTCTCCCTCTCCCTCTGTCTCTCTCTCTCTCTCTCTGTCGTTACTGATCCTCCTCAGAGACTGTACTTCTCTTTCCCTGTTGGAGCTGCCCTCTCTCCGAACTCCTCTGCCCCATTGCCCCACCCCACACTTTTTCCTCTGCTCACTTGCCTTCGCTCTCCACTTCTCACTTGTTCACTCTCTCTCTCGTTCTTTCTCGCTACTGATGATCTGTATTTCACTCTCCCTGTCTCTCTCACTCTGTCTCTCTCTCCCTGTCTCTCTCACTCGGTCTTTCTGTCTCCATCTGCTCCTCTCTGCCTGTCTCTCTCCCTATCTCTCTCCTTGTCTCTCTCACTCTCATTCTCTCTCCGTCTCTGCCTCTCTCTCTCTGTCTCTCTCTCTCTCTGTCTCTCACTCTTTGTCTCTTTCACTGTGCCTCTCTCTCTCTGTCTCTTTCACTGTCTTTCTCTCCCTTTCCTTCTCTCTCACTCTGTCTGTCTCACTCCATTTCTCTGTCATTGCCTCTCACCGCATCTGCCTCTCTCTCTCTCTGTGTCTCTCTTTCACTCTCTCCGTGTCTCTCTCGCCATCTCTCTCTCTCTCCTTTGCCCTCTTTGTCTCTATCACATTCTCCCTCTCTCTCCGCTCCCTGTCATTCTCTCTGTATATCCATCTCTCTCTCTCTCCTGAGTTCTTTGTAGTCTGGGTCCTTCTTTCCCACTCTCTCCCTTCTTGTTCCATCCACCTGGCTCTCTGTCTCTCTCTCTCTCTCTAATCCTTTCCCATTCTGTTCATCCCTCTCTCACGTTCCCAGTCCCCCCCTATCTCGCTGCGCATCACACCAGTGTATTCTGTCCCCTCGTTCCTTCCCCCGTTCTATCTCTCTCCCCTTCCTCCCGTCTCCAGATGCTCTACCTTGGGACTGAATCCATTGACGTTTCCACCCCTACCCCCTCGCGTTCTGTCCTGCGACCACCCCCACCCCCCCACCCCCAGAGTTAACCACGACTCTCAGAGACGAGGGGGAACCAGGCTGAACTTTCTAAAAGGCAACAGCTCCCTCAATAGACGGCTTTAGGCAAATCACAGACAGCCTTGGGAACGCTCAGAGGCCGGGACCCAGCGACCTGCATTTGTCTAGCGCCTATTGCACAGAGTGGGTACCGGGCCGGCCTGACCCAAGTCCCAGGGGAGCGACGCCACCCCCTCACCCACCTCCCCACCCCCCGCCCCCAATGCCACCCCCACAATCCCACCCTCGGAGTTAGGGTGATATCAGGGACGGGGGCAACGAAGAGATCAGACAGAGTGAGAGAGTGAGAGAGACAGGCAGAGAGTGAGAGAGTGACAGAGAGATACACAGAGAGACAGTAACAGAGAGAGAGAGAGACAGGCAGAGAGTGAGAGATCAGAGAGAGAGAGACAGTGACAGAGAGAGACACACAGTGTGAGAGTGACAGAGAGAGTGATAGAGAGAGTGACAGAGAGAGACACAGAGAGAGACA